>NC_041393.1:751182498-751227085 GCF_002162155.2 Triticum dicoccoides | reverse complement strand
TCGCCCGCGACCTTCCGTGGAGGCCTAGCGACGACGACGGCGCGGCCGACGGGCGACGGCGCCTTAGTTTCCGACCACCACCGCCGCCGCCGCCGTGGGAGGTGAGCAACCCCTACCTCTTCTGATCTCTTTTCAGTTGTTCAGTTCTATATAAGGGTAAGGTCGATTCAGATTGATTTTTTTTTAACGGAGTCAGATTGATATAGAGTAATGTTTACCCAAATAATTTCTCTTTCACATTGGAAACGTAGTTGGAGGAAAACCTATTAGCAAGCATTAATCGGATACCAAGATGCTGGGCTCCGGATTCATCGAGTTCGAACTGGAATATTCAAAAACCACGAACCTTTCAGTCGGCGACGTCGTCCACTCCGATGAGATCTTTGCCGGAGGGCACGTCTGGAAGATATACTGCTACCCATATGGCACCAAGAAGACCAGCACAGGCAGATACGTCTCTCTGTACCTACGGCTCGTCAGCAAAGCCAAATTTGTCAAGGCCATCTTTGAGGCTTCCCTGCTACGCAGGGGCGGTCCTGGGCGTGCAAAAAGATGCACCAAGGTGTACCCACCTAATGGCATCAGCTCTAGGAGCAGGGGATGGCATGAGTTTGTAAGCCGAAGCGATCTGGAGTCTGGTTCCGTCCGGAAAGGATGCGTTACATTCTTATGTGGGATCACGGTTCTGTGTGACAGCTCCATTGCTGTGCCATCCTCGGACATAGAGAGCCATCTTGGCGGTCTGCTGGATCGCTCCGAGGGAACGGATGTTTCATTCTGCGTGAAAGGCAAGACGTTTCACGCGCACCGGGCAATTCTCGCCGCGCGGTCACCGGTCTTCAAGGCGGAGCTCTTCGGCCCCATGGCCGAGGCTACAATGGCGTGTGCCACGCTGCACGAAATTGAACCTTTGGTGTTTAAAACCCTGCTTCGGTTCGTGTACACTGATTCCCTGCCTGTAGACAGAGAGCTTGGGGACTCTGTCACTGATATGGGAAAACATCTTCTTGCTGC
This sequence comes from Triticum dicoccoides, assembly GCF_002162155.2. Classification (NCBI taxonomy): domain Eukaryota; kingdom Viridiplantae; phylum Streptophyta; class Magnoliopsida; order Poales; family Poaceae; genus Triticum; species Triticum dicoccoides. The sequence goes on along the minus strand of NC_041393.1, from coordinate 751,226,071 downwards.
AGCTGATCGGTATGCATTGGACCGGTTGAAGCTTGCATGTGCTCAGAAGTTGTGGGAAGGCGTGTCGGTCGATACGGTTGCGGATGCTTTAGCTTGCGCTGAGATATACAATTGCCAAGAGTTGAAGAGCAGGTGCATTGACTTTGTTATGGCAAAAGATAATTTCAAGAAGACTGTGTTGACTGAAAGTTTCATTAGCTTGTTGCATAAATTCCCCTCTATTCGTGCTGAGCTGAGAGCGAAGGTTGGGAGTTGAGACATAGGTTAGTGGGATGCATCTCCACTTATGTTTCAGGCGTCAAGGATTGCTTTGGTACGGTTTTATGATATTTTGGGCTTAGTTTAGGGACTACTATATCATATGGGAGGTTGATTTCAAACTGTTCCTTTTGCAGCACTGGATTAGACGGAAAAAAATCGTTGCCAAGTGATACTGGCAAGTAAGGGGACATGGAGGAAATCGTGGTACAGTTCAGATACAGAGCTATGGATGTGCACTGTCCTGAAGCTTTGTATGCTACTTTCGGTTCTGCACCATTTTATCCTGGATGTGCACACTGTCCTGAAGCTTGTTTTTGGATGTCCATTTCGGCTTTTCTGATAATGTAACTATGCGTTGTCTTAACTCCATGGCCCCTCAAAAAAAACTCCATGGTCCCTTATAAACTATCTCAAACTTCTATAAGTTTGGTTTTGCAATGAAAAAGCCTCTGGGTGCCCGTGCAAATTCTTCAGTTAAAATGAGAGAATTGCCGTGCCTTATTTTCATCAGTTATCAATTTTAACATTCCACATGATTTCCTAACAATCGTTTCACTTAGTTTAGGGATAGCTATATGATAATTATCGAAAACCATATATAGCTAACGATAAGAGTTTCACATAGCCAACACTAGCACGTCTTTTGCTGGGCACACGTAGTCCCCTCCTTCCTTCCTTACTTCATTCCCCTGGCACCTCATCCTTCCGGCATTCAAGACCCTTTCCTCTCATGTTTTCCTCACGCTGCCCACAGCTCCATCTTCTCATGTTTGTGTCATGCCAATAATAGCTATTCACCTTACGTTTGCCACTGCCATGGCCAGCTAGTGAGCAACCTCCTTTCCTTTCCCCTTGTTCTTCAGTGTCGAAAATGAAGCACGTGCCCTCCAGGGGCTGCCACGTTGGCGAAGTCTACACCAGATTGGGAAGGTGGTGGTTGTTCTAGGATTTTGGGGACATCTTTATGGTTTTTACGAAATGTGTTTTGTTTATAGTTGAAAGCTCCTAGTCCATATGTTGGAAGATGTGATTCATTCACTTTGAAGCTATTTTTTGGTGTAAGTTCCTGAACATCAGTTGGGAAACCAAGTTAGTTCAATGTGTTTGGATATCTTGTCAAGAAATTCATGTTTTTTGTTGGAAGCTTGTAGTTCTCTAGTTGTAAGATTGAAGTTTTCGGAGTTGGAAGTTCATGACTCTTTGGTTGGAAGCGTGCAGTCTTGGGGCCCTATCTGGAAACCTTCACGCACCACAAATCCTCCAATATGCACTCCAGTTCTCGATTCTGCACTCTGCCAAGGCCTCAGATACCCCAGATCGTTAGCGTTGGATATGGTGCCACATCTATCTTCTCTTGTGGCCCCATAGTTGAGGGAAGTAGCAAATGAGTGGATATGGGTCTTGACTTCGGGGTCCGGGAGATGGATGTCGACTTTCCTACCGGTGACGTCGGCCTACCCGATCCAAATCAAAGATAGAAGGGTTTGCCGCCATGACGGTGGTAGCGGAGGAGGTCAAATTGCAAGTGGTTACACTGCAAGGCGAACATATGAACAAGCCTCTCACGACACTAATCTTGGACACGTGGAGGAGGTTATGAGAGCATCTTCAATTGATTTGGTAAATTTGGTGACTGTAGGAGAATTTAGTTTCACCTAGTGGGTTTTGATGATTAATGACAAACAATTAAGGGACTAGCATGTTTACCGAGTGTACAAAGATGATATTGTCCCTAATGATTTTGTTTAACCAAAGGATTTCGACCTCTAAAATTGTTTAGGGAACACTAAAGTCTTGAGTTTTCTTAGTGAAGAAACAATAGATGTTAGGTAGAAATGTTTATCCATTTGTTCATTGATTCAAAAGCCAACCCGTACTATTAAGAGGGGTTCAGATTGTGAAGTAAGATTGAGATTCTTTACTTTTCTCAAACATAGCCCATTTTTATACACATGGTGAAGACTTGGAATCTACTTTCACGTGAACCTACTAGCTTCACTAACTAAGTTGAATACATTCAAAGAATCAACGTGGTTTAGGATTCAATGTCTAGTTCTTAAGTGTCACTAGAATTAGTTTCTTCACTAAGGCGTTAGGGAACTCAGTCCTTGAAGTTGCCCTAGGTTCTTCAGAGAACCAGTGCGCATGTTTTCATTTGGAAAATTACCATTGCACTCTTTCGCGAGTGGCGCGTTGGTGGGAGCGCCAAGCTATAAATAGCTGATAAACCACAAGTATAGGGGAACAATTGTAGTCCTTTTCAATAAGTAAGAGTGTCGAACCCAACGCTAAAGGTAGAATTGATATTCCCTTCAAGTTCTATCGATCACCGATACAACTCTACGCACACTTAATGTTCTCTTTATCTAGAATAATAATAAAAGTAGTACTTTGTAGGTGTAAAGGGATAGGTTTGCAAGATAATAAAGAACATGAAAATAAAAGTTAGGTGCTATTTTAATAAAAGTGCAATTAGATTAGTATAGCAAGCGTGCAAAAGTGACGGTAGAAATTGTGGAATTGTCCCTAACCAATTGGCTAAGTTACTAGATCTATAGCAAGTTTTTATGTGGGAGAGGCCATCGCTGGCATGTCATCCATTACTTAGAATTCTACGCACTTATGATTGGAACGAATATGAAAGGATCGAGAAGAGGTGTCTAGAGGGGGGGGGGTGAATAGACTCTAAGTAAGAAAAGTTGCAGTTTTTAATCTCTTTAAGTTGAAGTGGAGTTTTGGCACAAGTTTTAACATTCACAATACATATCAAGCAAGCATGACAAAGTATATGAGTAGCGGAAAGTAAAGCATGCAAATTGCAAGAATGTAAAGGGATGGGATTGGAGTGTGCAAACGCAATTCGGAGACATGGAGATTTTTTATCCGTGGTTTCGATTGGTGGTGCTATCATACATCCACGTTGATGGAGACTTCAACCCATGAAGGGTAACGGTTGCGCGAGTCCACGGAGGGCTCCACCCATGAAGGGTCCACGAAGAAGCAACCTTGTCTATCCCACCATGGTCGTCGCCCACGAAGGACTTGCCTCACTCGGGTAGATCTTCACGAAGTAGGCGATCTCCTTGCCCTTACAAACTCCTTGGTTCAAATCCACAATCTTGACGGAGGCTCCCAAGTGACACCTAACCAATCTAGGAGACACCACTCTCCAAGAGGTAACAAATGGTGTGTTGATGATGAACTCCTTGCTCTTGTGCTTCAAATGATAGTCTCCCCAACACTCAACTCTCTCTCATAGGATTGGATTTGATGGAAAGATGATTTGAGTGGAAACCAACTTGGGGAAGGCTAGAGGTCAAGATTTATGTGGTTGGAATGGAATATCTTGACCTCAACACAAGTATAGGTGGTTCTCTCTCAGAAAATGTATGTTGGAAGTGTTGGCATGTTCTGATGGCTCTCTCTACGAATGAAGAGTGGGTGGAGGGGTATATATAGACTCCACACAAAATCTAACCGTTACACACAATTTACCAAACTCGGTGGGACCGAATCGTGAAACTCGGTCAGACCGATTTAGTTCATAATGTGACCGTTATGCATTTCGGTGGGACCGATATGATCAACTCGGTAGGACCGATGTGCTAGGGTTAGGGTAAAGCCTCAACTCGGTTTGACCGGTTACACAAACTCTATGGGACCGATTTGGGTAATAAGCGAAACAGAGAGTTGGCCAGGCAAACTCGGTGTGACCGATTGCATACCTCGGTGGGACCGAAATTATTGCAATAGGCAACAGAGAGCTTGCAAGCCCATCTCGGTGAGACCGAGATCCCATCGGTGAGACCGACTTGATTAGGGTTTCTGGCAGTGGCTATGTCAAGAGAACTCGGTGGCGCCGGATAGAAAGATTCGGTGGGGCTGAGTTTGACTTTTGGTTTGGGACATATGTGGATGTGAGAAAGTGGTTGAGGGCTTTGGAGCATATCAGTAAGCACTTTGAGCAAGCAAGCCATTAAGCAACACCTCAGCCCCTCTTAATAGTATTGGCTTTCCTATGGACTCAATGTGATCTTGGATCACTAAAAGTAAAATGTAGAGTCTTGTGCTTTGAGTTTGAGCCAATCCTTTGTCCTTAGCATCTTGAAGGGGTTCCACATCCTCTAGTCCATGCCACTCCATTGTTGAACTTATCTGAAACATACTAGGTAAGAGTATTAGTCCAACAAGAGATATGTTGACATTAATTACCAAAATCACCCACGGAGCACTTGTGCTTTCAATCTCCCCCTTTTTGGTAATTGATGACAACATACATCAAAGCTTTAGATAAAGATATAGAGAATAACAAGTAAAGCTTTGGAAAGACATGTAACATGCATAGGCTCCCCTTACATGTATGCAATCGTGTAATTATGGAATATAGGAGCATGTGAATGCATAAGCATGACAGAGTGTCGGGGGTTGGGTGCGACATATGCCAAAGGATGGCTTATCATGGTGGGAGCGAGTAGAACGTCACCGGTGTCTGGAAGCGGGATGAGGCGTAGACACGAACACTGGCGCACTTTACCCAGGTTCGGGGCTCTCCTAGGAGATAAAACCCTTGGTCCTACTCTGCGGGGTCTCCGCATGACCACTAAGGCACTAGTGAGTACAATGGTGCTCCTCAAGCTGTATGCTAGAGGTAGAAGGAGGCAGGGCTAGCTCTCTTCTTCCTCTAGGTATGAGTCTAGTTCTAACAGGTTGGGAACCCTTTGCATGGGTGCCCTGGGGGGGTTTATATAGGCCTACCCCCCAGGGGTACAATACTTGGCCGGGTGTAGGACCCGATCGTCAGCGTCTCTGGTCGTCGGCTTCTCCGCCAGCAGCTGGGGCCTGCCGCCTGGTGGGCCCCTCCGACTGGTCTGGTACGGAGCCGACAGGCCGCTTCCGCCGCTGGCGGGTCTGGTTGGTGGCTGATCACTATAGCTGTGATGCTAATGACGCAGGCTTGGTTGGGCAAGGCATGGCTACAGTCCCGCCGCCTGGTGGGAGATCACTGTACCCTCGTCGTGTCTAGTCTGGTAAATGGCTCTCAGGTTTCGAGGAAGGATCCGGCTGCCCGCTAGGAGCCGGATCCCCTTGGATCCGACTGGTCAGGCTTGGCCGCCCTCCGGGCCCTCGCTGCCTAGTAGGGCCCGCCGCCTGCGAGCCGTACCGACAGGCCGTCGTGGGAGCAGGCCCTGCCTGACAGGGGTGACGTCGAGGGTGGAGTGGCAACAGCACCGCGTCGTGTGGAGATCTCCGCCTGTATGGGACATTGTGGCCATGCCAAACCCGGGATTCGGGGGTGAGGGACTACACTGTAGCCTCACCCTGTCTTGTCCTCTTGATGAGGGGCGCAGACTCTGAGAGCGCCGGGTGGCCGCCTGCTCGAAGCTGGCCTCTACGGAGGCCGTCTGCTTGGAGTCGGCCCGTCTTGGTGCCGTCTGCCGGTGCTCGGCCATCTTCGGGCAGCCGGCCGTTGAGCCAGCCGGCCACCGGAAGGCGGCGCTTCATTCTGGAGTCTCGTGGGGCGAAGCCGGCCCAAAGTCTTGAAAGGCTCAGGGACTCGGGTTAGGCTACCCGTGGCCCATTACTCCGACACAGAGTATGCAATGTGTTACATGTATCTTGGCTATATGCATGAGAGCAAATGATGTGAATATAGGAAATGTACCTTCATTCTCATGAGTCCTTCTTGCAAACAGTATGTACATCAGCAAGAAATCCTCATACACATGACTTTGATGCATATACTTACCTTGTGGTCTTGAGTTGGCTTAGGAAGGAATGGACCTGCGTAAACAAGGTTAGATAACACAGATACACCTACTAGCCAGATCAAACAAAAGAAACCACACGAGTACCAAGACTGGGATGACATGTAGAGAGTGAGTACTGAGTACCCCATTGGGTATAGACATGTCCCCAAAGGTAAAGATGTGCAATGAATTCAAGGATTTCCTTCCCTTAGATGTCTTGCTCCCCCTGAATCTAGCATGGGATACTGAGAGAAGATAGGGAACAGAAAACCAGAGCAAAGAAAAGAAACAGAGCTAATGCAAACAATCAAATATGAACATGTCTTTCCCCTCTTAAAGACATGTGACTTCTCTCCTCTTGAACACCAAACATCTGGGGTCTTTTGAAGTGATACTTCTGTCTCCTTGTAGAAGAACTCTCTCCCCTTGAGTATTCTCTCCCCCTGTAGAAATGATTAAGCTTTGATGTGATCTCTCTCTCCCCCTTTGACATCAATTTCCAAGAAGGGTTTTTCTGGATTTTTGTTACAAATGGGTTTGGTCCTTGATTCACAGAACAAAGCAGCAAGTCAAATGTGATGCTAGTAGAGGATAAGAATCATTGAGTGGAGCTGGATCAAAAAGAATGCAGGAACAAGTGGCAAGCTGTCTTTCCTGCAGTGAAATCGGTGGCATCGAGTTGTGTGCTTCGGTTGCACCGAAACAATTCGGTTGGACTGAAAACAACAGACCGGTGTGACCGAGTTCATCACAGAGAAAACACTTGTCACCTCAGCTCACTAGTAAAGTAAGATCTCACAAGGATTTGCAAGGAATTAACTGAAAGATTTGCAAAGAATTGGATGCAGGGAATGCAGAACAAAGAGAAACAGAAAAGAAATCTAGATGAAGTTTTTTTGAAAGGGGAAACAAATGTGCATGAGACAAATGCAAGAGCGCAGAAAAGAACACAAGAGAACTTCATCTAGAATTGGTCGGCGACAACGTCACCTGTGTTAGAGTATATTGACTTAGGAGGCAAGTGAGATCACTTGATCATAGGTCATACTCATTGTTTAAGCTCAAAATGGGGTTACCATTTTTCGTTTAAGCATCTTGATGTATTCACATCTTGTTGAGTTGCTTTGACTCATGAGTTGGAGTAAAGCTTCTCTAAGATGGAATAACATACCTTGGGTGGTGGTGTTGATCGTGATCATGTAGTTGAACTTGTGTGGGTTGCTCAAGGTTGATGTAGCTCATCAAGAGTTGGGAGCTCCACTTGGAGTTTGAGTTAATCTACCTACATGGGTTAGTCTTGCAAGGAAGAGCACTTGTGTATCCAAAATGACAATCATAAAACTTAATATAGAATTTGTCAAAGGATATGTTTGAAGGGTTTCGTGCTTCCTTGTCTTCAACCACCATTGTGTAGAGACTTGGTGATGTAGAAATTTGCTCAAGATGTGAGTGGGTTGCAATCTCATAGATTTAGATTCATCCAAGTACCTACAAGGGTTAGATAGCATGCAAGGGTGCAAATATATCCAAGACATATAAATAGCAACATGAAAGAAATATCAAGGATTAGTCAAAGGCTCATGCCTTGCATGTATCCAAATGGAGTTCCTACTCCAAGTTTGAAGCATCAATGATGTTCAATTCACCTCTCAAACGGCAAAAGACTTTCTCATCAAGCGGTTTGGTGAATATATCTGCTAATTGCTTATCGGTACGAACATGCTTAAGATGAATGTCCCCTTTGGCAACGTGATCTCGAATGAAATGATGACGGACTTCAATATGCTTAGTTTGAGAGTGTTACACGGGATCTTTATAGTAATTTCATTGCCACAAAGCAATGTTACATGTTTCACATATATCCCATAATACTTGAGAGTTTGGGTCATCCGAAGTAATTGAGCACAACATGAACCAGCGACAATGTATTCCGCTTCGGCGGTGGATAAGGATACCGAGTTTTGTTTCTTGGAGGACCAAGACGCAAGAGATCTACCAAGAAATTGACAAGTACACGAAGTGGACTTTCTATCAACCTTGTCTCCGGCATAGTCCGAATCGGAGTAACCAACAAGATCGAAAGAAGACCTCTTAGGATACCAAATGCCAAAATTTGGTGTGTGTATTAAGTATCTCACTATACTTTTCACATCCTTAAGATGACATTCTTTAGGGGCCGCTTGATGTCGTGCACACATGCACACTCTTACCATAATATCGGGACGAGTGGCACATAGATATAACAATGAACCAATCATGGAGCGGTAAACCTTTTGATCAACCGGTTCACCATCTTTGGTCAGATCAAGATGTCCACCAGTAGGCATGGGTGTAGTCATACCTTTGCATTCTTGCATATTGAACTTCTTGAATAAGTCCTTGGTGTACTTTGTTTGAGAGACAAAGGTACCTTCCTTAGTTTTCTTGATTTGCAAGTCGAGAAAGAATTTGAGTTCACTCATCATAGACATCTCAAACTTCTCCGACATTAGCTTTCCAAACTTCTCACTAAAGTGAGGGCTAGTCGAACCAAATATAATATCATCAACATAGATTTGGCACACAAATAGTTCTCCATTAACCCTTTTAGTAAAAAGAGTAGAATCATTTTTTCCAATTTCAAAGCATTTTTCAATAAGGAACTTGGTCAAGCATTTATACCACGCTCTAGGAGCTTGTTTAAGACCATAAAGAGCTTTGTGAAGTTTGTAAACATGATTAGGTTTCTTAGGATTGACAAAGCCGGGAGGTTGCTTAACATAAACTTCCTCCTCTATTTCACCATTTAGAAAAGCACTTTTAATGTCCATTTGGTACAATGTGATATCATGGTGATTAGCATAGGCAAGTAAGATGCGAATGGACTCAAGTCTAGCAACGGGGGCATATGTCTCACCATAGTCCATACCTTCGACTTGAGTGTAGCCTTGGGCGATGAGACGTGCTTTGTTGCGAACTACTTGTCCATCTTCATCTTGCTTGTTGCGAAACACCCATTTGGTACCGATGATGTTGTGGTTTTTGTCGGGCTTCTCGACCAATGTCCATACTTGCTTTCTTTCAAAGTTGTGTAGTTCTTCATGCGTGTCGTTTATCCAATCCAGATCTTCCAAAGCTTCTTCAACCTTCATAGGTTCAATCCTAGAGATGAATGAATAATGTTCACAAAAGTTAGCCAACCGAGTTTTAGAGTGAGTGATTCTGCCGGTTTGGATATCATTGTAGATTTGCTCAACGGGATGGTCTTTGGCGACTCTTGCTCGAACTCGTGGAAACTTTTGCTTGGATCTGGGTGGAACATCTTCTTCATCTTGTTCTTCTTCTTGGCCTTCTTCATTGTTGACGTTGCCGTTCTCTTGTCGTGGTGGAGAAGGAGGTTGTTGATGTTCATCTTGGTGTACTTCCTCGTTTTCTTCATCTTGGTGTGTCCCACTTGTGGATGCTTCTGTATCAACTCTTGGTTCACCTTGTTGTGAGGTGGAAGCTTCCACTTGGACAGACGAGGTACTCTCCTTCACCTCCGTTGGACGAATCTTGCCAATAGACAAGTCTTGGATTGCTTCCGAAGGGTCTTTGTCTCCTACATCAATTGACAATTGCTCTACTTGCGAGCCGTTAGATTCATCAAACTTCACATCTACCGTCTCTTCAACCTTTCGGGTGAAATTATTGTAGACATGGTAAGTGTGAGAGTTTGAGACATAACCAAGTAGGAAACCTTCATGAGATTTAGGAGCAAATTTAGAACGATGATGCTTATCAAGAATGTAGCACTTTGAGCCGAATACTCGAAAGTATCCAACTTAGGGTTTGTTACCGGTGAGGAGCTCGTATGACGTTTTTGCGAGTAGCTTGTGAAGATACAAGCGATTTGTTGCATGACAAGCTATCTCTACCGCTTCCGCCCAAAAGTGTTTTGGAGTCTTGTACTCATCAAGCATCGTTCTCGCCATCTCAATAAGAGTCCGATTATTCCTCTCAACAACTCCATTTTGTTGAGGTGTGTACATAGCCGAGAACTCATGTGAAATCCCTTCTTCGTCAAGAAAGGTGTCCACATTTGTGTTCTTGAACTCCATTCCGTTGTCGCTGCGAACCTTCTTGATCTTCACTTCAAATTGATTTTGGGACTTCCTAGCGAAGTTTTTGAAGGTCTTTTGGACCTGCGATTTATCATCGAGAAAGAACATCCACGTTAATCTTGAAAAATCATCAACTATAACTAGACCAAAAGAATTTCCATCGAGACTTTTGTAAGTGTTGGGACCGAAAAGATCCATGTGAAGTAGCTCGAGCGGTCTCCTCATGGTCATGATGTTCTTCACGGGATGCCTTCCTCCAACCTGTTTACCTGCTTGACAAGCGCTGCAAAGTCTATCCTTATTAAATATGACATCGTTAACGCCGAGGATATGATTACCTTTAATAAGCTTGTCAAGGTTTCGCATGCCCACATGACCTAACCGTCTATGCCACAACCAACCTTTAGAAGATTTAGCAATTAAGCAAGTTCTAGGTTGAGCTTTTTTAGTGAAATCAACAATGTAAAGATCACCTCTACGTATACCGGTAAATACCATTTTATGATTGTCTCTTCGAAACACTTGGCAATCTACTTCAGTAAATAGGACATTGAAACCGAAATCAACAAGTCTAGATACTGAAAGTAAATTGTACCCAAGAGATTCAATGAGCATGATGTTTTGTATGGAGCTATCATGTGATATGGCCACCTTACCGAGGCCAACCACCTTACCCTTTGAGTTGTCACCAAAAGTGACATACTTTCGAGGGCCGTCATTTTCAGCAAGCTCACGAAACATATATTTATCTCCGGTCATGTGATCGGTACATCCACTATCAAGAACCCATTCCTTTCCTCCTGCCATGTATCCTCGAAGATTTGCCATAAGACCAAAGTGTCTCATTGCATCATCAAGATCAAAGTCACTATCATCATCCTCATCATAGTATCCATGTTCAACATTGTCATGTGATGGATCAACTCCTAGAGAGGGCGATTCATTAGAATGAGTGTGACAATGATCTTCTTTATGAATTCTAATAGCTTCGGAAATAATATTGCTAATAATTCCAACATCTCCTTTGGCACGCATAAGATTTGTAAGCTCAAATAGACAATCACCAAACTTAGGATCATTGGAATTCATCTTGCTCAAGGCAATAGACTTATGGAGAATTTCATCTAGATTTTGCAAGGAATAATTTGGAAAACGTTCCTCAAGAAATTTCCATATGGTGTAGGCACACTTAAGAGTAGGCAAGCAACCTATCAAGTTTCTAGGCAAACGTCTAGTGATAAGATCAACAGTTCTAAGATTGTGAATCATGTCAATTAACTCATCAAGGGTAGGATGCATAGGATCAACATGAGGTGCACAAGGGCTAGTAATGTACTTGTTCAAATGATATTCATTGAAAATCACAAGCATCTCATTTTTCCACTCATGAAAATACCCTTCGTAAAGTATAGGCACTCTATGTCTAAGACTCCCCAAAGTAGACTCATCCATCTTCCTCCAATGGTATTTAAACCAAAGCAATGGAGACCAAAGCTCTAATACCAATTGAAAGGATCGAGAAGAGGTGTCTAGAGGGGGGGGGTGAATAGACTCTAAGTAAGAAACGTTGCAGTTTTTAATCTCTTTAAGTTGAAGTGGAGTTTTGGCACAAGTTTTAACATTCACAATACATATCAAGCAAGCATGACAAAGTCTATGAACAGCGGAAAGTAAAGCATCCAAATTGCAAGAATGTAAAGGGATGGGATTGGAGTGCGCAAACGCAATTTGGAGACATGGAGATTTTTTATCCGTGGTTCCGATTGGTGGTGCTATCATACATCCACGTTGATGGAGACTTCAACCCATGAAGGGTAACGGTTGCGCGAGTCCACGGAGGGCTCCACCCATGAAGGGTCCACGAAGAAGCAACCTTGTCTATCCCACCATGGTCGTCGCCCACGAAGGACTTGCCTCATTCGGGTAGATCTTCATGAAGTAGGCGATCTCCTTGCCCTTACAAACTCCTTGGTTCAACTCCACAATCTTAACGGAGGCTCCCAAGTGACACCTAACTAATCTAGGAGACACCACTCTCCAAGAGGTAACAAATGGTGTGTTGATGATGAACTCCTTGCTCTTGTGCTTCAAATGATAGTCTCCCCAACACCAAACTCTCTCTCATAGGATTGGATTTGGTGGAAAGATGATTTGAGTGGAAAGCAACTTGGGGAAGGCTAGAGATCAAGATTTATGTGGTTGGAATGGAATATCTTGACCTCAACACAAGTGTAGGTGGTTCTCTCTCAGAAAATGTATGTTGGAAGTGTAGGCATGTTCTGATGGCTCTCTCTACGAATGAAGAGTGGGTGGAGGGGTATATATAGCCTCCACACAAAATCTAACCATTACACACAATTTACCAAACTCGGTGGGACCGAATCGTGAAACTCGGTCAGACCGATTTAGCTCATAATGTGACCGTTAGGAATTTCGGTGGGACCAATATGATCAACTCGGTAGGACCGATGTGCTAGGGTTAGGGTAAAGCCTCAACTCGGTTTGACCGATTACACAAACTTGGCTGGACCGATTTGGGAAAGAAGTGAAACAGAGAGTTGGCCAGGCAAACTCGATGGGACCGATTGCATACCTCGGTGGGACCGAAATTGTTGCAATAGGCAACAGAGAGTTTGCAAGCCCATCTCGGTGAGACTGAGATCCCATCGGTGAGACCGACTTGATTAGGGTTTCTGGCAGTGGCTATGTCAAGAGAACTCGGTGGCGCCAGATAGAAAGATTTGGTGGGGCCGAGTTTGACTTTTGGTTTGGGACATATGTGGATGTGAGAAAGTGGTTGAGGGCTTTGGAGCATATCACTAAGCACTTTGAGCAAGCAAGCCATTAAGCAACACCTCACCCCCTCTTAATAGTATTGGCTTTCCTATGGACTCAATGTGACCTTGGATCACTAAAAGTAAAATGTAGAGTCTATTGCTTTGAGCTTGAGCCAATCCTTTGTCCTTAGCATCTTGAAGGTGTTGGAAATATGCCCTAGAGGCAATAATAAAAGTATTATTATATTTCCTTGTTCATGATAATTGTCTTTTATTCATGCTATAACTGTATTATCCGGAAATCGTAATACACGTGAGCCTCTAGTTGACTAGCTCGTTGTGATCAACAGATAGTCATGGTTTCCTGGCTATGGACATTGGATGTCGTTGATAACGGGATCACATCATTAGGAGAATGATGTGATGGACAAGACCCAATCCTAAGCATAGCACAAAGATCGTGTAGTTCGTTTGCTAGAGCTTTGCCAATGTCAAGTATCTCTTCCTTCGACCATGAGAGCGTGTAACTCCTGGATACCGTAGGAGTGCTTTGGGTGTATCAAACGTCACAACGTAACTGGGTGACTATAAAGGTGCACTACAGGTATCTCCGAAAGTATCTATTGTTTTATGCGGATCGAGACTGGGATTTGTCACTCCGTGTAAACGGAGAGGTATCTCTGGGCCCACTCGGTAGGACATCATCATATGCGCAATGTGACCAAGGAGTTGATCACGGGATGATATGTTACGGAACGAGTAAAGTGACTTGCCGGTAACGAGATTGAACAAGGTATTGGATACCGACGATCGAATCTCGGGCAAGTAACATACCGATAGACAAAGGGAATTGAATACGGGATTGATTAAGTCCTTGACATCGTGGTTCATCCGATGAGATCATCGTGGAACATGTGGGAGCCATCATGGGTATCCAGATCCCGCTGTTGGTTACTGACCGGAGAACGTCTCGGTCATGTCTACATGTCTCCCGAACCCGTAGGGTCTACACACTTAAGGTTCGATGACGCTAGGGTTATAAAGGAAGTTTGTATGTGGTTACCGAATGTTGTTCGGAGTCCCGGATGAGATCCCGGACGTCACGAGGAGTTCCGGAATGGTCCGGAGGTAAAGATTTATATATGGGAAGTCCTATTTTGGCCACCGGAAAATGTTCAGGATTTTTCGGTATTGTACCGGGAAGGTTCTAGAAGGTTCCGGAGTGGGGCCCACCTGCATGGGGGGACCCACATGGACGTGGGTAGTGGGGGCAAGGCCCCACACCCCTGGTCAAGGCGCACCAAGATCCCCCCTTAGAAGGAATAAGATCATATCCCGAAGGGATAAGATCAAGATCCCTAAAAAGGGGGGATAACAATCGGTGGGGAAGGAAATAATGAGATTTCTTTCCTCCCACCTTGGCCAACGCCCCAATGGACTTGGAGGGCAAGAAACCAGCCCCTCCACCCCTATATATAGTGGGGAGGCGCATGGGAGCTATAGACGAAGTTCTGGCGCAGCCCTCCCCCTCTCCCAAGTCGTCCTCCTCTCCCGTGGTGCTTGGCGAAGCCCTGCAGGATTGCCACGCTCCTCCACCACCACCACGCCGTTGTGCTGCTGCTGTATGGAGTCTTCCTCAACCTCTCCCTCTCTCCTTGCTGGATCAAGGCGTGGGATACGTCACCGGGCTGTACGTGTGTTGAACGCGGAGGTGCCGTGCGTTCGGCACTTGATCATCGGTGATTTGAATCACGACGAGTACGACTTCATCAACCCCGTTCACTTGAACGCTTCCGCTTAGCGATCTATAAGGGTATGTAGATGCACTCTCTTTCTACTCGTTGCTGGTCTCTCCATAGATAGATCTTGGTGACACGTAGGAAAATTTGGAATTTCTGCTACGTTCCCCAACAGTGGCATCATGAGCTAGGTCTATTGCGTAGATTCTTTGCACGAGTAGAACACAAAGTAGTTGTGGGCGTTGATGTTGTTCAATATGCTTACCGTTACTAGTCCAATCTTGTTTCGACGGTATTGTGGGATGAAGCGGCCCGGACCGACCTTACACGTACTCTTACGTGAGACAGGTTCCACCGATTGACATGCACTTGGTGCATAAGGTGGCTAGCGGGTGCCAGTCTCTCCCACTTTAGTCGGAACGGATTCGATGAAAAGGGTCCTTATGAAGGGTAAATAGCAATTGGCATCTCACGTTGTGGTCTTGCGTAGGTAAGAAACGTTCTTGCTAGAAACCCATAGCAGCCACGTAAAACATGCAAACAACAATTAGAGGACGTCTAACTTGTTTTTGCAGGGTATGCTATGTGATGTGATATGGCCAACAAGAATGTGATGAATGATATGTGATGTATGAGATTGATCATGTTCTTGTAATAGGAATCACGACTTTCATGTCGATGAGTATGACAACCGGCAGGAGCCATAGGAGTTGTCTTAATTTATTGTATGACCTGCGTGTCATTGAACAACGCCATGTAATTACTTTACTTTATTGCTAACCGGTAGCCATAGTAGTAGAAGTAATAAGTTGGCGAGACGACTTCATGGAGACATGATGATGGAGATCATGATGATGGAGATCATGGTGTCATGCCGGTGACGATGATGATCATGGAGCCCCGAAGATGGAGATCAAAAGGAGCAAAATGATATTGGCCATATCATGTCACTATTTGATTGCATGTGATGTTTATCATGTTTATGCATCTTGTTTACTTAGAACGACGGTAGTAAATAAGATGATCCCTTACAACAATTTCAAGAAGTGTTCTCCCCTAACTGTGCACCGTTGCTACAGTTCGTCGCTTCTAAGCACCACATGATCGGGTGTGATGGATTCTTACGTTCACATACAACGGGTGTAAGACAGATTTACACAGCGAAAACACTTAGGGTTAACTTGACGAGCCTAGCATGTACAGACATGGCCTCGGAACACGGAGACCGAAAGGTCGAGCATGAGTCGTATAGTAGATACGATCAACATGAAGATGTTCACCGACGTTGGCTAGTCCGTCTCACGTGATGATCGGACACGACCTAGTTGACTCGGATCATGTAATCACTTAGATGACCAGAGGGATGTCTATCTGAGTGGGAGTTCATAAGATGAACTTAATTATCCTGAACATAGTCAAAAGACCTTTTGCAAATTATGTCGTAAGCTCGCGCTTTAGTTCTACTGTTTAGTTATGTTCCTAGAGAAAAAATAGTTGAAAGTTGACAGTAGCGATTATGCGGACAGTAGATAGCTTATGTCCTTAATGCACCGCTCAGTGTGCTGGACCCCAAACGTCGTTTGTGGATGTTGCGAACATCAGACATACACGTTTTGATAACTACGTGATAGTTCAGATAAACGGTTTAGAGTTAAGGCACCAAAGATGTTTTCGAAATGTCGTGGAACATATGAGATGTTTCGAGGGCTGAAATTGAGATTTCAGGCTCGTGCCCACGTCAAGAGGTATAAGACCTCCGACGATTTTCTTAACCTGCAAACTGACGGAGAAAAGCTCAATCGTTGAGCTTGTGCTCAGATTGTCTGAGTACAACAATCACTTGAATCAAGTGGGAGTTGATCTTCCATATGAGATAGTGATGTTTCTCCAAAGTCATTGCCACCAAGCTGCTGGAGCTTTGTGATGAACTATAACATATCAGGGATAGATATGATGATCCTTGAGGTATTCACGATGTTTGACACTGCGAAAGTAGAAATCAAGAAGGAGCATCAATTGTTGATGAAACCACTAGTTTCAGGAAGGTCAAGGGCAAGAAAGGATACTTCATGAAACGGCAAATCAGTTGCTGCTCTAGTGAAGAAACCCAAGGTTGAACCCAAACCCGAGACTAAGTGCTTCTGTAATAAGGGGAACAACCACTGGAGCAGAATTACCCCAGATACTTGGTAGATGAGAAGGCTGGCAAAGTCGATAGAAGTATATTGGATATACATTATGTTAATGTGTACTTTACTAGTACTCCTAGTAGCACCAGGGTATTAAGATACCGGTTCGGTTGCTAAGTGTTAGTAACTCGAAATAAAAGGCTACGGAATAAACGGAGACTAGCTAAAGGTGAGCTGACGATATATGTTGGAATTGTTTCCAAGTTTGATGTGATCAAACATCGCACGCTTCCTCTACCATCAAGATTAGTATTAAACATGAATGGTTTATTGAATCTCGATCGTAGTGATACACATTTTCATGCCAAAAGATATAAGATAGTAATGATAGTACCACTTACTTGTGGCACTGCCATGTAAGTCATATTGGTGTAAAACGCATGAAGAAGCTCCATGTTGATGGATCTTTGGGCTCACTCATTTTTGAAAAGTTTGAGACATGCGAACCATGTCAATTGGTGTATATGCATGAAGAAACTCCATGCAAATGGACCGTTAGAACTCACTTGATTTTGAATCACTTGAGACATGCAAATCATACCACATGGGCAAGATGACTGAAAAGCCTCGGTTTCAGTAAGATGGAACAAGATAGCAACTTGTTGGAAGTAACTCATTTTGATGTGTGCAGTCCAATGAGTGCTGAGGCATGCAATGAATATCGTTATGTTCTTACTTCACGGATGATTCGAGTAGATGTTGAGAATATTTACTTGATGAAACACAAGTCTGAATTATTGAATGGATCAAGTAATTTCAGAGTGAAGTAGAAGATCATTGTGACAAGAGGATAAAATGTCTATGATATGATCATAAAGATGAATATCTGAGTCACGAGTTTTGGCACACAATTAAGACATTGTGGAAATTGTTTCGCAATTAATACCGCCTGGAACACCATAGTGTGATGGTGTGTCCGAACATCATAGTTGCACCCTATTGGATATGGTGGGTACCATGATGTCTCTTATCGAATTACCACTGTCATTCATGGGTTAGGCATTAGAGACAACCACATTCACTTTAAATAGGGCACCACGTAATTCCGTTGAGATGACACCGTATGAACTATGGTTTAGAGAAACCTAAGTTGTCGTTTCTTAAAGGTTTGGGGCTGTGATGCTTATGTGAAAAAGTTTCAGGATTGATAAGATCGAACCCAAAGCGGATAAAATGCATCATCATAGGACACCCAAAACAGTTGGGTATACCTCCTAATTCAGATCCGAAAGCAATATGGATTGTTTCTTGAATCGGGTCCTTTCTCGAGGAAAGATTTCTCTCGAAAGAGTTGAGTGGGAGGATGGTGGAGACTTGATGAGGTTATTGAACCGTCACTTCAACAAGTGTGTAGCAGGGCACAGGAAGTTGTTCCTGTGGCACCTACACCAATTGAAGTAGAAGCTTATGATAGTGATCATGAAGTTTCGGATCAAGTCACTACCGTACCTTGTAGGGTGACATGGATACGTACTACTTCAGAGTGGTACAGTAATCCTGTCTTGAAGGTCATGTTGCTAGACAACAATGAACCTACGAGCTATGGAGAAGCGATGGTGGGCCCAAATTCCTACAAATGGTTAGAAGCCATAAAGTCCGAGATAGGATCCATGTATCAGAACAAAGCATGGACTTTGGTGGACTTGCCCGATGATCGGCAAGCCATTGAGATAAATGGATCTTTAAGAAGAAGACAGACGTGGACGGTAATGTCACCGTCCATGAAGCTCGACTTGTGGCGAAGAATTTTTCACAAGTTCAAGGAGTTGACTACGATGAGATTTTCTCATCCGTAGCGATGCTTAAAGTCCGTCAGAATCATGTTAGCATTGGCTGCATTTATGAAATCTGGCAGATGGATGTCAAGACAAGTTTCCTTACCAGTTTTTGTAAGGAAAGGTTGTATGTGATACAATCAGAAAAGTTTTGTCAATCCTAAGGATGCTAAAAGGTATGCTAGCTCCAGCGATCCTTCTAAGGACTGGAGTAAGCATCTCGGAGTTGGAATGTACACTTTGATGAGATGATCAAAGATTTTGGGTTTGTACAAAGTTTATGAGAAACTTGTATTCCAAAGAAGTGAGTGGGAGCACTATAGAATTTCTGATGAGTATATGTTCTTGACATATTGTTGATCAGAAATGATGTAGAATTTCTAGAAAGCATATAGGGTTATTTGAAAGGTGTTTTCAATAGAAAACCTGGATCAAGCTACTTGAACATTGAGCATCAAGATCAATAAGATAGATCAAAATGCTTAATAATACTTTTAAATGAGCACGTACCTTGACATAATCTTGAAGGTGTTCAAGATGGATCA
The DNA here is from genome assembly GCF_002162155.2 of Triticum dicoccoides. Taxonomy (NCBI): domain Eukaryota; kingdom Viridiplantae; phylum Streptophyta; class Magnoliopsida; order Poales; family Poaceae; genus Triticum; species Triticum dicoccoides. Next base: position 751,206,956 of record NC_041393.1, on the reverse strand, counting down.
GTCAAAGAAGGAGTTCTTGCCTGAGTTGTAAGGTATGAAGTTAAGACTTAAAGCTCGACCACGGCAGAAGAAAGAGGAAGGACGAAGGTCGTCCCCTATGCTTTTATCATAGGCTCTCTACAGTATGCTATGCTGTCTACCGCACCTGAAGTGTGCCTTGCCATGAGTCAGTCAAGGGGTACAAGAGTGATCCAAGAATGGATCACAGGACATCGGTCAAAGTTATCCTTAGTAACTAGTGGACTAAGGAATTTTCTCGATTATGGAGGTGGTAAAAGAGTTCGTCGTAAAGGGTTACGTCGATGCAAGCTTAACACCTATCTGGATAGCTCTGAGTAGAGATACCGGATACGTATGATGGAGCAACAATTTAGAATAGCTCCAAGTAGAACAGTTATTTGGAATATCTCCAAATAGAGCGTGGTAGCTGCACCTAGGAGATGACATAGAGATTTGTAAAGCACACACGGATCTGAAAGGTTCAGACCCGTTGACTATAACCTCTCTCACAAGCATAACATGATCAAACCCAGAACTCATCGAGTGTTAATCACATGGTAAATGTGAACTAGATTATTGACTCTAGTAAACTCTTTGGGTGTAAGTCACATGGGGATGTGACCTTGAGTGTTAATCACATATCGATGTGAACTAGATTATTGACTCTAGTGCAAGTGGGAGACTGTTGGAAATATGCCCTAGAGGCAATAATAAAAGTATTATTATATTTCCTTGTTCATGATAATTGTCTTTTATTCATGCTATAACTGTATTATCCGGAAATCGTAATACACGTGTGAATACATAGACCACAATATGTCCCTAGTGAGCCTCTAGTTGACTAGCTCGTTGTGATCAACAGATAGTCATGGTTTCCTGGCTATGGACATTGGATGTCGTTGATAACGGGATCACATCATTAGGAGAATGATGTGATGGACAAGACCCAATCCTAAGCATAGCACAAAGATCGTGTAGTTCGTTTGCTAGAGCTTTGCCAATGTCAAGTATCTCTTCCTTCGACCATGAGAGCGTGTAACTCCTGGATACCGTAGGAGTGCTTTGGGTGTATCAAACGTCACAACGTAACTGGGTGACTATAAAGGTGCACTACAGGTATCTCCGGAAGTATCTATTGTTTTATGCGGATCGAGACTGGGATTTGTCACTCCGTGTAAACGGAGAGGTATCTCTGGGCCCACTCGGTAGGACATCATCATATGCGCAATGTGACCAAGGAGTTGATCACGGGATGATGTGTTACGGAACGAGTAAAGTGACTTGCCGGTAGCGAGATTGAACAAGGTATTGGATACCGACGATCGAATCTTGGGCAAGTAACATACCGATAGACAAAGGGAATTGAATACGGGATTGATTAAGTCCTTGACATCGTGGTTCATCCGATGAGATCATCGTGGAACATGTGGGAGCCATCATGGGTATCCATATCCCGCTGTTGGTTATTGACCGGAGAACGTCTCGGTCATGTCTACATGTCTCCCGAACCCGTAGGGTCTACACACTTAAGGTTCGATGACGCTAGGGTTATAAAGGAAGTTTGTATGTGGTTACCGAATGTTGTTCGGAGTCCCGGATGAGATCCCGGACATCACGAGGAGTTCCGGAATGGTCCGGAGGTAAAGATTTATATATGGGAAGTCCTATTTTGGCCACCGGAAAATGTTCGGGATTTTTCGGTATTGTACCGGGAAGGTTCTAGAAGGTTCCGGAGTGGGGCCCACCTGCATGGGGGGACCCACATGGACGTGGGTAGTGGGGGCAAGGCCCCACACCCCTGTTCAAGGCGCACCAAGATCCCCCCTTAGAAGGAATAAGATCATATCCCGAAGGGATAAGATCAAGATCCCTAAAAAGGGGGGATAACAATCGGTGGGGAAGGAAATAATGAGATTTCTTTCCTCCCACCTTGGCCAACGCCCCAATGGACTTGGAGGGCAAGAAACCAGCCCCTCCACCCCTATATATAGTGGGGAGGCGCATGGGAGCTATAGACGAAGTTCTGGCGCAGCCCTCCCCCTCTCCCAAGTCGTCCTCCTCTCCCGTGGTGCTTGGCGAAGCCCTGCAGGATTGCCACGCTCCTCCACCACCACCACGCCGTTGTGCTGCTGCTGGATGGAGTCTTCCTCAACCTCTCCCTCTCTCCTTGCTGGATCAAGGCGTGGGATACGTCACCGGGCTGTACGTGTGTTGAACGCGGAGGTGCCGTGCGTTCGGCACTTGATCATCGGTGATTTGAATCACGACGAGTACGACTTCATCAACCCCGTTCACTTGAACGCTTCCGCTTAGCGATCTACAAGGGTATGTAGATGCACTCTCTTTCTACTCGTTGCTGGTCTCTCCATAGATAGATCTTGGTGACACATAGGAAAATTTTGAATTTCTGCTACGTTCCCCAACAGTGGCATCATGAGCTAGGTCTATTGCGTAGATTCTTTGCACGAGTAGAACACAAAGTAGTTGTGGGTGTTGATGTTGTTCAATATGCTTACCGTTACTAGTCCAATCTTGTTTCGACGGTATTGTGGGATGAAGCGGCCCGGACCGACCTTACACGTACTCTTACGTGAGACAGGTTCCACCGATTGACATGCACTTGGTGCATAACGTGGCTAGCTGGTGCCAGTCTCTCCCACTTTAGTCGGGACGGATTCGATGAAAAGGGTCCTTATGAAGGGTAAATAGCAATTGGCATATCACGTTGTGGTCTTGCGTAGGTAAGAAACGTTCTTGCTAGAAACCCATAGCAGCCACGTAAAACATGCAAACAACAATTAGAGGACGTCTAACTTGTTTTTGCAGGGTATGCTATGTGATGTGATATGGCCAACAAGAATGTGATGAATGATATGTGATGTATGAGATTGATCATGTTCTTGTAATAGGAATCACGACTTGCATGTCGATGAGTATGACAACCGGCAGGAGCCATAGGAGTTGTCTTAATTTATTGTATGACCTGCGTGTCATTGAACAACGCCATGTAATTACTTTACTTTATTGCTAACCGGTAGCCATAGTAGTAGAAGTAATAAGTTGGCGAGACGACTTCATGGAGACATGATGATGGAGATCATGATGATGGAGATCATGGTGTCATGCCGGTGACGATGATGATCATGGAGCCCCGAAGATGGAGATCAAAAGGAGCAAAATGATATTGGCCATATCATGTCACTATTTGATTGCATGTGATGTTTATCATGTTTATGCATCTTGTTTACTTAGAACGACGGTAGTAAATAAGATGATCCCTTACAACAATTTCAAGAAGTGTTCTCCCCTAACTGTGCACCGTTGCTACAGTTCGTCGCTTCTAAGCACCACATGATGATCGGGTGTGATGGATTCTTACGTTCACATACAACGGGTGTAAGACAGATTTACACAGCGAAAACACTTAGGGTTAACTTGACGAGCCTAGCATGTACATACATGGCCTCGGAACACGGAGACCGAAAGGTCGAGCATGAGTCGTATAATAGATACGATCAACATGAAGATGTTCACCGACGTTGGCTAGTCCGTCTCACGTGATGATCGGACACGACCTAGTTGACTCGGATCATGTAATCACTTAGATGACCAGAGGGATGTCTATCTGAGTGGGAGTTCATAAGATGAACTTAATTATCCTGAACATAGTCAAAAGACCTTTTGCAAATTATGTCGTAAGCTCGCGCTTTAGTTCTACTGTTTAGTTATGTTCCTAGAGAAAAAATAGTTGAAAGTTGACAGTAGCGATTATGCGGACAGTAGATAGCTTATGTCCTTAATGCACCGCTCAGTGTGCTGGACCCCAAACGTCGTTTGTGGATGTTGCGAACATCAGACATACACGTTTTGATAACTACGTGATAGTTCAGATAAACGGTTTAGAGTTAAGGCACCAAAGATGTTTTCGAAACGTCGCGGAACATATGAGATGTTTCGAGGGCTGAAATTGAGATTTCAGGCTCGTGCCCACGTCAAGAGGTATAAGACCTCCGACGATTTTCTTAACCTGCAAACTGACGGAGAAAAGCTCAATCATTGAGCTTGTGCTCAGATTGTCTGAGTACAACAATCACTTGAATCAAGTGGGAGTTGATCTTCCATATGAGATAGTGATGTTTCTCCAAAGTCATTGCCACCAAGCTGCTGGAGCTTTGTGATGAACTATAACATATCAGGGATAGATATGATGATCCTTGAGGTATTCACGATGTTTGACACTGCGAAAGTAGAAATCAAGAAGGAGCATCAATTGTTGATGAAACCACTAGTTTCAGGAAAGGTCAAGGGCAAGAAAGGATACTTCATGAAACGGCAAATCAGTTGCTGCTCTAGTGAAGAAACCCAAGGTTGAACCCAAACCCGAGACTAAGTGCTTCTGTAATAAGGGGAACAACCACTGGAGCAGAATTACCCCAGATACTTGGTAGATGAGAAGGCTGGCAAAGTCGATAGAAGTATATTGGATATACATTATGTTAATGTGTACTTTACTAGTACTCCTAGTAGCACCAGGGTATTAAGATACCGGTTCGGTTGCTAAGTGTTAGTAACTCGAAATAAAAGGCTACGGAATAAACGGAGACTAGCTAAAGGTGAGCTGACGATATATGTTGGAATTGTTTCCAAGTTTGATGTGATCAAACATCGCACGCTTCCTCTACCATCAAGATTAGTATTAAACCTGAATGGTTTATTGAATCTCGATCGTAGTGATACACATTTTCATGCCAAAAGATATAAGATAGTAATGATAGTACCACTTACTTGTGGCACTGCCATGTAAGTCATATTGGTGTAAAACACATGAAGAAGCTCCATGTTGATGGATCTTTGGGCTCACTCATTTTTGAAAAGTTTGAGACATGCGAACCATGTCAATTGGTGTATATGCATGAAGAAACTCCATGCAAATGGACCGTTAGAACTCACTTGATTTTGAATCACTTGAGACATTGAAATCATACCACATGGGCAAGATGACTGAAAAGCCTCGGTTTCAGTAAGATGGAACAAGATAGCAACTTGTTGGAAGTAACTCATTTTGATGTGTGCAGTCCAATGAGTGCTGAGGCATGCAATGAATATCGTTATGTTCTTACTTCACGGATGATTCGAGTAGATGTTGAGAATATTTACTTGATGAAACACAAGTCTGAATTATTGAATGGATCAAGTAATTTCAGAGTGAAGTAGAAGATCATTGTGACAAGAGGATAAAATGTCTATGATATGATCATAAAGATGAACATCTGAGTCACGAGTTTTGGCACACAATTAAGACATTGTGGAAATTGTTTCGCAATTAATACCGCCTGGAACACCATAGTGTGATGGTGTGTCCGAACATCATAGTTGCACCCTATTGGATATGGTGGGTACCATGATGTCTCTTATCGAATTACCACTGTCATTCATGGGTTAGGCATTAGAGACAACCACATTCACTTTAAATAGGGCACCACGTAATTCCGTTGAGATGACACCGTATGAACTATGGTTTAGAGAAACCTAAGTTGTCGTTTCTTAAAGGTTTGGGGCTGTGATGCTTATGTGAAAAAGTTTCAGGATTGATAAGATCGAACCCAAAGCGGATAAAATGCATCATCATAGGACACCCAAAACAGTTGGGTATACCTCCTAATTCAGATCCGAAAGCAATATGGATTGTTTCTTGAATCGGGTCCTTTCTCGAGGAAAGATTTCTCTCGAAAGAGTTGAGTGGGAGGATGGTGGAGACTTGATGAGGTTATTGAACCGTCACTTCAACAAGTGTGTAGCAGGGCACAGGAAGTTGTTCCTGTGGCACCTACACCAATTGAAGTAGAAGCTTATGATAGTGATCATGAAGTTTCGGATCAAGTCACTACCGTACCTTGTAGGGTGACATGGATACGTACTACTTCAGAGTGGTACAGTAATCCTGTCTTGAAGGTCATGTTGCTAGACAACAATGAACCTACGAGCTATGGAGAAGCGATGGTGGGCCCAAATTCCTACAAATGGTTAGAAGCCATAAAGTCCGAGATAGGATCCATGTATCAGAACAAAGCATGGACTTTGGTGGACTTGCCCGATGATCGGCAAGCCATTGAGATAAATGGATCTTTAAGAAGAAGACGGACGTGGACGGTAATGTCACCGTCCATGAAGCTCGACTTGTGGCGAAGAATTTTTCACAAGTTCAAGGAGTTGACTACGATGAGATTTTCTCATCCGTAGCGATGCTTAAAGTCCGTCAGAATCATGTTAGCATTGGCTGCATTTATGAAATCTGGCAGATGGATGTCAAGACAAGTTTCCTTACCAGTTTTTGTAAGGAAAGGTTGTATGTGATACAATCAGAAAAGTTTTGTCAATCCTAAGGATGCTAAAAGGTATGCTAGCTCCAGCGATCCTTCTAAGGACTGGAGTAAGCATCTCGGAGTTGGAATGTACACTTTGATGAGATGATCAAAGATTTTGGGTTTGTACAAAGTTTATGAGAAACTTGTATTCCAAAGAAGTGAGTGGGAGCACTATAGAATTTCTGATGAGTATATGTTCTTGACATATTGTTGATCAGAAATGATGTAGAATTTCTAGAAAGCATATAGGGTTATTTGAAAGGTGTTTTCAATAGAAAACCTGGATCAAGCTACTTGAACATTGAGCATCAAGATCAATAAGATAGATCAAAATGCTTAATAATACTTTTAAATGAGCACGTACCTTGACATAATCTTGAAGGTGTTCAAGATGGATCAGTCAAAGAAGGAGTTCTTGCCTGAGTTGTAAGGTATGAAGTTAAGACTTAAAGCTCGACCACGGCAGAAGAAAGAGGAAGGACGAAGGTCGTCCCCTATGCTTTTATCATAGGCTCTCTACAGTATGCTATGCTGTGTACCGCACCTGAAGTGTGCCTTGCCATGAGTCAGTCAAGGGGTACAAGAGTGATCCAAGAATGGATCACAGGACATCGGTCAAAGTTATCCTTAGTAACTAGTGGACTAAGGAATTTTCTCGATTATGGAGGTGGTAAAAGAGTTCGTCGTAAAGGGTTACGTCGATGCAAGCTTAACACCTATCCGGATAGCTCTGAGTAGAGATACCGGATACGTATGATGGAGCAACAATTTAGAATAGCTCCAAGTAGAACAGTTATTTGGAATAGCTCCAAATAGAGCGTGGTTGCTGCACCTAGGAGATGACATAGAGATTTGTAAAGCACACACGGATCTGAAAGGTTCAGACCCGTTGAGTATAACCTCTCTCACAAGCATAACATGATCAAACCCAGAACTCATCGAGTGTTAATCACATGGTAAATGTGAACTAGATTATTGACTCTAGTAAACTCTTTGGGTGTAAGTCACATGGGGATGTGACCTTGAGTGTTAATCACATATCGATGTGAACTAGATTATTGACTCTAGTGCAAGTGGGAGACTGTTGGAAATATTCCCTAGAGGCAATAATAAAAGTATTATTATATTTCCTTGTTCATGATAATTGTCTTTTATTCATGCTATAACTGTATTATCCGGAAATCGTAATACACGTGTGAATACATAGACCACAATATGTCCCTAGTGAGCCTCTAGTTGACTAGCTCGTTGTGATCAACAGATAGTCATGGTTTCCTGGCTATGGACATTGGATGTCGTTGATAACGGGATCACATCATTAGGAGAATGATGTGATGGACAAGACCCAATCCTAAGCATAGCACAAAGATCGTGTAGTTCGTTTGCTAGAGCTTTGCCAATGTCAAGTATCTCTTCCTTCGACCATGAGAGCGTGTAACTCCTGGATACCGTAGGAGTGCTTTGGGTGTATCAAACGTCACAACGTAACTGGGTGACTATAAAGGTGCACTACAGGTATCTCCGAAAGTATCTATTGTTTTATGCGGATCGAGACTGGGATTTGTCACTCCGTGTAAACGGAGAGGTATCTCTGGGCCCACTCGGTAGGACATCATCATATGCGCAATGTGACCAAGGAGTTGATCACGGGATGATGTGTTACGGAACGAGTAAAGTGACTTGCCGGTAACGAGATTGAACAAGGTATTGGATACCGACGATCGAATCTCGGGCAAGTAACATACTGATAGACAAAGGGAATTGAATACGGGATTGATTAAGTCCTTGACATCGTGGTTCATCCGATGAGATCATCGTGGAACATGTGGGAGCCATCATGGGTATCCATATCCCGCTGTTGGTTATTGACCGGAGAACGTCTCGGTCATGTCTACATGTCTCCCGAACCCGTAGGGTCTACACACTTAAGGTTCGATGACGCTAGGGTTATAAAGGAAGTTTGTATGTGGTTACCGAATGTTGTTCGGAGTCCCGGATGAGATCCTGGACGTCACGAGGAGTCCCGGAATGGTCCGGAGGTAAAGATTTATATATGGGAAGTCCTATTTTGGCCACCGGAAAATGTTCGGGATTTTTCGGTATTGTACCGGGAAGGTTCTAGAAGGTTCCGGAGTGGGGCCCACCTGCATGGGGGGACCCACATGGACGTGGGTAGTGGGGTAAAGGCCCCACACCCCTGGTCAAGGCGCACCAAGATCCCCCCTTAGAAGGAATAAGATCATATCCCGAAGGGATAAGATCAAGATCCCTAAAAAGGGGGGATAACAATCGGTGGGGAAGGAAATAATGATATTTCTTTCCTCCCACCTTGGCCAACGCCCCAATGGACTTGGAGGGCAAGAAACCAGCCCCTCCACCCCTATATATAGTGGGGAGGCGCATGGGAGCTATAGACGAAGTTCTGGCGCAGCCCTCCCCCTCTCCCAAGTCGTCCTCCTCTCCCGTGGTGCTTGGCGAAGCCCTGCAGGATTGCCACGCTCCTCCACCACCACCACGCCGTTGTGCTGCTGCTGGATGGAGTCTTCCTCAACCTGTCCCTCTCTCCTTGCTGGATCAAGGCGTGGGATACGCCACCGGGCTGTACGTGTGTTGAACGCGGAGGTGCCGTGCGTTCGGCACTTGATCATCGGTGATTTGAATCACGACGAGTACGACTTCATCAACCCCGTTCACTTGAACGCTTCCGCTTAGCGATCTACAAGGGTATGTAGATGCACTCTCTTTCTACTCGTTGCTGGTCTCTCCATAGATAGATCTTGGTGACACGTAGGAAAATTTTGAATTTCTGCTACGTTCCCCAACAGAAGGGGTTCCACATCCTCTAGTCCATGCCACTCCATTGTTGAACTTATCTGAAACATACTAGGTAAGAGTATTAGTCCAACAAGAGATATGTTGACATTAATTACCAAAATCACCCAGGGAGCACTTGTGCTTTCAGAATAGCAAGCATCCCCAACCACCAAAGTTCATTAAGGTAAAACTCAACCATAGCATTAAGATATATTGGTCCCTCTGCAATCCGTATGAATCAATATCTGTGGTAGGAAGAAGTTTCTGTCACCGTTGCCCTCCAATGCATAGTCTTATCAACATACAACTAACCATATGGTGTGATCCACATGCGCACTCATATGATGGGCACCAAAGGACAATAACATAACCACAAGTAAATTAAACTAATCACAGCTATTCACCAATTACCCCAAAAGGATAACAAAAATCTACTCAAAGATCATAGGATGGCAACACATCATTGGATAATAATATGAAACATAAAGCACCATGTTCAAGTAGAGGGTACAACAGGTTGCAGGAGAGTTGACCTTTGAATATAGATGAGGGAAGGTGATGGAGGTGTTGGTGAAGATGACATAGTTGTTGAAGTAGATCGCTGTCACACAATGATTGCCCGGCGGCATTCTGGTGCCATCGGGAGAGAGGGGGGAGAGCCCGCCTCCTCCTTCTTCTTGCTTGGCCTCCCACTAGATGAGAGGAGGGTTTCCCCTCTGGCCCTTGGTCTCCATGGCCCCCGGAGGGTAGGAGCCCCTCTGAGATTGGATCTCTCTGTTCTCTTCTATTTCGCGTCTGTTTTCGGACTCCTACACCGTTTTTATATTCCTGTAGATCCATAACTCTGATTGGGCTAACATTTTGAGGGGATTTTTATCCGAAAATTATCTTTCTTGCGGCGAAAGAAGGGTGTCAACTGACTTACGAGGGAGTTACAAGGTACCTAGGCGCGCCTAGGTGCCTTGTGGCCACCTCAGGCACCGTATTTCATTGATTCTTCTTCCCAGAAACCACATATATCCAAAATAAATCTTTGTAATTTTTTATCGTGTTTAGACTTTGTTTGATCTGGATATTCTGTGAAACAATAAACATGCAACAAACAGGAAATGACACTGGATCAATATGTTAGTCCCAAAAATAATATAAAATGTTGCCAAACGTATATGAAAAGGTTGTAGAATATTGGCATGAAACAATCAAAAATTATAGATACAACAGAGACGTATCGGCATCCCCAAGCTTAATTCCCGCTCATCCTCGAGTAGATAAATAAAAAGATAATTTTTGATGTGGAATGCTACCTACCATAATCTTGATCATGTAATCTAATCATGGCATGAATATTAAGATACGAGTCGTTCAAAGCAATAGTCTATGACTTCTTATAAAGACATCAATACTCAGGCATACCAGCAAACAATCATGCCTTTCAAAATAAAGATGCTAAAGAATGCTATCCCTAGACCGTCATGCTCAATCATTGATCCAGTCATGATGCACACAACATTAACTATACTCAATGCATAAAAATGACAATAGTGTTGTCCAGCTGGTGCTCGAATGAGAAGGCGGTGACTCAACAGTAAAAGTAAAATAACATAAAGTAAATAGATAGGCCCTTCATAGAGGGAAACATGGATTTGCGGAGGTACCAGAGCTCGAAACTTAAATCAGAGATGAATATATTTTGAGAGGTGTATTTTTCTTGTCAATGTCATGGTCGAGGATACTCAATATCTTCCATGCTAAACACATTATTGGCGGTTTCCAAGCAGAAAGGTGAAGTTTACTCCCCCTCAACCATTCAAACGCAAACCATGGCTAGCTGAATCCTCGGGTGCCCTTCATACAAATAACTTTCCGGGGGACTTTGTTTCATTATATTTTTTTCATTTTGATTACAGGAATGGGCATCCCAATTACCAGCCTCTCTTGTGCAATGACATGTGAATAAACACCCATCGTGAGAATAATCCGCTTAACATGGAAGATACCTACCACCCCCTACCGCTCCATGAGCGGTACAGGCACACAAAACATATGCTTATTTGAATGATTAGTGGTGGCACATGCAAATTTACTTGGAACAAGAGAGTAATATCGCATATAGGTAGATATGGTGGACTCATCTGGAAAAACTTTGTTTTAAGGGTTTGGATGCCCAAGCAGTATTCCTGCTTAGTACAGGCAAAGGCTAGCAAATAGATTGAGAAGCGACTAACCATAGAGCGACAATGGTCATAATCATGCGTTGCTAATAATTAACATCATATACTAGCATGAGTAGGATATAACTTCATCGCATAATTGGAGATTATAAGTTATGCTTTGGGAATCACAAACTACAATCAGTCACTAGTACCTCCAACATATTACCGTCTCAATATCGCAAAACTATTGCAAGGAATCAAACATATCATATTCAATGATCTATAAGGTTTATGTAGGATTTATGACTAACCATGTGAATGACCAATTCATATTGACTCTCTAAATAGATATAAGTGAAGCATGAGAGTTTGATTCTTTCTACAATAGACCACACTCTAAGAAATATAAGTGAAGCTAAAGAACATTCTACAAATAACGGTTTTCTGTATGTAGAGAAACAAGCATCCAAACTTCAAATGATATAAGTGAAGCACATGAAGCATTCTATAAAGCCATACTCAAAAGATATAAGTGAAGTGCAAAGAGCATTCTATAAATCAACCAAGGAGTACCTCATACCAGCATGGTGCATTACTAAAATAAAAATAAAAAATCACATGACGCTCCAAGAATTTACGCATATCATGTGAACAAAACAATAACCGAGACATACCGATAATTATCGAAGAAAGATGGGACCCTTCGAGGGCATCCTCAAGCTTAGATGCTTGAGTCTCCTTGAATATTTACTTGGGGTGCCTTGGGAATCCCAAAGCTTGAACTCTTACCTCCCCTCATTTTTCTCATATCGATACCTCCTCGATCTTCGAACACTTCATCCACACAAAACCTAACCTGAACCTTTTTATTAGAGGGGTTAGTACAAATAACATATTAACATCAAATCCCATCATGTCCCACCATATCATTATTGTATAATTATAATCAAACATTACCCACCGTATGCTATCACAATTCTATGGCTCCCAAGTCAACGGGGCTCAACAAGATTTCAAACATAAGCAAATAACGAAACTATAACAACAATCTGTGAAAACATGACAATATGTAAAGATGCAGATGGTACATATACTTCAGTAACTCAAAAAAACCTTAAAAATAGGACTAAATAAACAATTTATATAGCAGTGTTGTGTAAAAAAAATCCGATTTTTTGCACATTCCAGTAAATTATCAACACAAAAGTTTATGTTTTTGCAGAACACACACCAAAGAAGCAATTTAAACACACTAAAGGTAAATCTTGGCACATTATCTTTACAATACAATGGATTTGTACAAGGGGATAATTATTTTTGTTGAAAAGTTTCTGTAATCAAGTTTCACAAAGTTTTCATGGGCATGGACAAAGTTCAAGGACGTCCCCCACTTCAACGGTGTTCGTCTTTCTCACTTTCACTTTTCATTTTGATTTTTTTTATGTTCCCCTCTATGTTTTTTGTTTTTAAACTTCTTAAAAGCACACAACACAATAAAATGACTCTTAACACTTCCGGGTTCTCTCCCTGGCAACGCTTTCTTTAAAGCCATTAAGCTAGGCATAAAGTGCTCAAGTAATTGATCCACCCGGATCCCAAGGTATATCAAAGCTGATTTTAATTAACAATGATTTATAATTTAGTAGTGAGCACAAAGCAACATATATCATGCAATGACGAAGTCTAACTCTTCCTATGCATCGACCTTTCATAAAAGAATAATTCGCGCACACAAAGTAAAGGCCAATGCATAGTACAAATAGTTTCTTGCAATTTCATCGTGATGGAAACATAGAGAGGAGTATATATAGTTCCTCTCATAATAATTGCAATTAGGAGCAACAAGCACATGCGTATTATATCTATGAGAATCATCATGTGTAGTAGTAAAACGCAACCCATCAATATAATCCTTAATAAGCGCAAACTTCTCCGATATGGTGTAGTTGGGAGAATTCAAAAAGATAATAGGACTATCATGTGTAGGAGTAATAGCAACAATTTCATTATTAACATAAGGAACTATAGCAAGTTCATCTCCATAAGCATAATTCAAATTGGCATCTTGGCCACAAGCATAGCAAGCATCAAGTTCATCCAAAAAGAATATTTCAAAAGAATCAAAGGGATCATAGCAATCATCATAGGATTCATCCTTTAGCAAGCACGAAGGGAAATTAAACAATGTATGAGTTGAAGAGTCACCCTCATTAGAAGGTGGGCACGAGTGATCAATCCGCTCTTCCTCCTTTTGTTCTTTGCTCTCCTCGTCATATTTTTCATCTAATGAGCTCACAGTTTCAACAATTTCTTCTTCCATGGACTCCTGCAAAATATAGTCTCCTCTTGGACAACAGAGACTTCCTCAATATACTATTTAATATAAGCATTAGAAGCATAGTTTTCATAGCAATATTTAAGTATGGCAAGATTTTCGGATTTGTAAAGAGTAGCATCATACTTTTCAATCAAAGAAGCAATTTCATAGGCACCCTTAAAAGAAACAAATTGTTCAAATTGTTCAATATCATAGTAACTATAAACACCTTTGGCATCACAAGATAAGATTCCATTCTCCTTAAACTCACATTGGTAGAGAAGGTGTTTTTACGGTCTTCAGAACAACAAATAAAATCATATATTTTGCATAAATTCCAAGCACATCGCGCAAACTATTAATATGATGCCATAAGAGTTTCCCTTTTTGAGATAAGTGGTGTCACACAAAATAAGTATGCTCATCTAATAATTTTTCCTCAACTAAGCTAGTTGGGTTTCAGCACAAGGACAAAGGGATTGAAGATGATCCAAGTAGAAAGCTTCAGCAGTATGATAGATTTGGGTGGTTCTTCAATGATTGGGTTAGCAAGTACAACTAATATTTTTGGTACTTTACATTTCCTACCCATAACTAAAGATATAAAACAAGATCACCAAATAAAAACTACTTAGTGATAAAGCAAAGAAGCACACACGAGAATATCAACCCCACACTATTGTTCCCCGGCAACGGCGCCAGAAAAAGGTCTTGATAACCCACAAATATAGGGGATGGATTGTGGCCCTTTTCAATAAGTAAGAGTGTCGAACCCAATGAGGAGCAAAAGGTAGAATTAATATTCCCTTCAAGTTCTGTCGACCACTGATACAACTCTACTCACACTTAACGTTCGCTTTACCTAGACAAGAATAAAACTAGAAGTACTTTGTAGGTGTAAAGGGATAGGTTTGCAAGATAATAAAGAACATGAAAATAAAAGTTAGTTGTTGTTTCAATAAAAGTACAATTTGGTTAGTATAGCAAGTGTGGAAAAGTGGTGGAAGGATTTGCGGAATTGTCCCTAACCAATTGGCTAAGTTACTATATCGATACCAAGTTTTTATGTGGGAGAGGCCACTGCTTGCATGTCATCCCTTACTTGGAATTTTGTGCACTTATGATTGGAACTATTAGCATGCATTTGCGAATACCAGAGTTCATTAAGGTAAAACTCAATCTTAGCATTAAGATATATTGGTCCCCTTCAATCCCATATGAATCAGTTTCTATGGTAAGAAGAAGTTTTCATCACGCTTGGCCTCCAATGCATAGTCCTATCAACATACAACTAACCATATGGTGTGATCCACATGCGCGCTCATATGATGGGCACCAAAAGAAAACAACATAACCACAAGCAAATTAAACCATTCATAGCAATTCACCAATTACCCCAAAGGACAACAAAAATCTACTCAAACATCATAGGATGACAACACATCATTGGATAATAATATGAAGCATAAAGCACCATGTTCAAGTAGAGGGTACAGCGGGTTGCAGGAGAGTGGACTGGTAAATATAGACGAGGGAAGGTGATGGAGGTGTTGGTGAAGATGATGAAATTATTGGAGTAGATCATCATCACACGATAATTGCCCCTGCGGCGTTCCGGTGCCACCAGAGAGAGGAAGAGAGAGCCTCCCTTCTCCTCCTCCTCCTCCTCCTCCTCCTCCTCCTTCTCCTTCCTTGGTCTCCCCCCTAGATGGGAGGAGGGTTTCCCCTCTGGCCCTTGGTCTCCATGGCTCTCGGACAGGAGCCCCTCTAAGATTCGATCTCTCTCTGTTCTCTTCTGTTTCGTGTCTATTTTTGGACCCCCTTCACCATTTTTATATTTCTGGAGATCCGTAACTCTAATTGGAATGGAATTTTGAGGGTATTTTTATCTAGAAATTATCTTTCTTGTGGCAAAAGAAGGGCGTCAACGGACTTACGAGAGAGTCACAAGGAATCTAGGCGCGCCTATGTGCCTTGTGGCCACCTCAGGCACCGTCTTCGTTGATTCTTCTTCTAAAAAATAACATATATTTGAAAATAAATCTCCATAAATTTTTATCGCTTTTGGACTTTGTTTGATATGGATATTATGTGAAACAAAAAATATGCAACAAACAAGAACTGACACTGGGCACTGGATCAATATGTTAGTCGCACAAATAATATAAAATGTTGAAAAAATTATATGAAAGCTATAAAATATTGGCATGAAATAATAAATTTTTTATAGATATGACAAAGACACATTAGTAGTCACTGCACCTGCTAGATTCGGGTGGTTGCTCGAGCACATTTCCACCCTGCTTGCAGAGAGCATCCACTCCTTCTAATTTCAACAAAAAAAACTATGCGAGCCCAACAATGAGTTTTAATTGTCTTTCCCTTGGTGAAGGTTGATTAAGAGTTATCGTAATCCCTCACTCGGCAAGGCAAAATGGAATATTATTTTTCTCCCGAGACAAGTCTAATACATTTACACATATGGACAGATCCCTCTACTCTCACGTGCCTCTTTCTCCTTCCAAGTGGAGGGTTCACCCTCACGGTTGTGTCTTCATGCTCTCCTCTAGTTGACAGGTGCATCGACGTGCTTTGTCGGTACAAACTGCAACAAAGGTGGTGGTTGACGATAACCCACAAATATAGGGGATTAATTGTAGATATTTCGATAAGTGCGAGTGTTGAACCCAACAAGAAGTAGGGGGAATGGGCCAACAAAAATTAGCAAGGAATCTGTGTAAAATATGCAAAGATTGTTTGGTCTTTGTTTGATCGAGAGAGAAAGTGCAAGAATGTAAATTGCAACAAAAGTAAATGAGTGCAGCAACTGGCCCAATAGTTAATTCTTCTAAAGTGAAGCCAATGGTGTTTCTTATATGGACAAAATCATTCTTGATGACTGCTGATAAATAACATCACTATGATTATGGACAGAATCTATGCAGTAACCATGTTATGTTCACCTAGTTCTGTTGCCTGTAACTTTCATTGTTTTGACGAGTGTTGTATGGTGGAGCCCATGTTTATGTACTACTCTTACTTGGACAATATATATACTTATGATTATACTCTCTATGTAAGCATCTGCATATACAAAAGTATAATTAAGATAAAATCTAAACATAACATTATATTCTATGGGACCCATTTACTCCTTGGAAGATATTACTAAACTTGGGGTTTGGTACTCTTTGTCACTATGACCACACATCCTAGATAAACTTATCACATAATGCTCTCCTCTATGCCAATATAGGTGAAGCGACATGCAGTCGGCATTCGCACATCATCAATTAAAACATTGAACTTTCTACAATTTCACATACTCCCTCCATTTTTTATATACAAGGCCATAAACTCATATGAAAGTAACAAGGTAAAATTTAATGTCTTTCTTTGTAAACCAACTTTTTTGGTTTACTGGGATCATTAATACGCTACGTGCATGCAAGGAAGGAATAGGAAACTGAGTGGAGTGTCATTATGACTATATGCATGTAATACGAGGAAATATCATTAACTTTTGTCTTGATTACTGTTGGTGGGCTTGAAGAGATGAAAAATGTATTTTCCATAGTGGCCTTGTATAAGTAAATGGAGGAAGTAGCTACTATCAACATATTTCCTCCCGGGCCCTCAAGAATGTAATGGGGCACTCACAATCCATCATAATGAACATGGTTATTGGGGTAATGATATGGATAACAATCTGAAAATACAAATCATCCATCAATAAACCACTAAGCATCACCTACAAAAGCGGTAATTAAGACCATGAAGTGATCTTTTTTATATCTGATGTAATACTTCATACATTTAAAAGGGTATGGTGATGGAGATGGAGATGGTGAAGATGGAGTCGGTGATCTCAGCAGAATAAGCCCTCCGGGAGAGAAATTTCTATGTGTGTTTCAACCTTGCCCCCGCAAGCGAAAAATCCCGCCAGATAAAATCAAGGTTTTTGGGATGATATAGGACCAAGGTTGCTTGAGATTGGCCAGTGGGTACCCTGTGGGCCCATGCAGTGGCTCTACGCAGCCCAAGGCCTGGCCATGTGGTGGCCCATGTGGGCCCCATAGACAATGCCCTGGCCTTAGCCTGCCCCCACTCTCTCCTTCTAGGAATGTCTCCGAACAAATATTTTCTTTGTTGATCTTATTTTTGGTGCTTTCTGGCAGTTTTCCAACACTTCCTCTCCTCGGCTGCAACATATGCAAAATAAGAGGAAATATGAATAAGAATGGTTTGATAATGCGCAAAACATGGATACTAGTGAGGGATTTACAATAGGAAATAGTGATGCAAACTAGACGTATGAGTGGTGCACGACAAGTAGGCCTGCAAGTGAGGTGACGTGGCAAGGAAGCATGGACGCATCCGACTGGACGATGGGAGAAAAGGAACACCACAAGATGGAACTCTTGAACTGAATGTTGAAAAGAGAGAAGTACCCATGTCCACCTGGATGAAGATTAACTTTTTTTTGGAAAGGAGGATCAAATCCTAGCATCTACATCAGCTCATTCACACAACTATAACCAATTGATTATTCAAGATGCAAAGGTTAGCTAATCCCATCATACCATTTGAATGCGGCATATGTCCATCCCGTCCAGTAATGCCTCTTCGGCATTGAACGGGCATAGACACCAGGGACACAACATGGGCAACGCTCTAGGCCGGCGAACCTCTTCAAATCTACTGCAAGTGAGAGGTCATGTCCGCTCTGGGCTGGTGTCAATGCGGAGCAACCGCTCTAGAGAGGAATGAATGTGGTCAACCGCTTCGGGCAGGAAAGGGGGAGGGCGAGCACTACAAAAAAAGACACATCTGTGACATTTTAGGCCGAACGAATTTTTCTCCTGTCATGCTTATGACACTTCTATGACGATAATTGTGACAAAACCTGGTATCATCATAGATGTGGTGGGATCCTACTTCTATGACAAAATATCATGACAGAAAATGGGCTTTTCATCCTGGGCGGGCCAGAGACGCAGCTGCATGACATTCTTTGGGTCGTCCATGACGGAAAAAACCATGGTAGAAGAGAGGGCGAGGAAAATATCAGTGAGTTCCTGATTATGGTGGGTGGTCGGGGGCCGAGCGATGCGCGTTTCTCTCGTACACGTACGCGTGTGGGTGCGAGGCGTTGGGCTCTAACTGAACCCGAGCAAGGCATTCGACTATTGAACCCGAGCGATTGCACTGCAGGCTACGCGTTACTAAACCCGAGCGATCGATCGATGGCTGTTAACTGAACCAGATCGAGTGATTCCTTTGCTACTGCTGCTAACTGAAGCCGATCGATGCTACCTCTGGATGAAGAGTGAGCGTTGTTGGGGGGATTTGGATGAATAGTTCCTGGTGGGGGTCGGGGTTGGATGAACATGACCCCATGATAGTAGAGGCCGTTGCCGCTGGATGAACAGGACCCCGATCGATCGAGCCGGTGGAGGGCTGGATGAACAGGACCCCGTGGAGGGCTGGATGAACAGGACGACCCCGTGGAGGGCTGGTTGAATAGTAGCCGATGGAGGGCTGGATGAACAGTAGCCCATGGAGGGGTGGTTGAACAGGACCCCGTGGAGAGGGCTGATTGAACAGTAGCCAGTAGAGGAGCGGTGGAGGCTGGATGAACAGTGGCTGGTGGAGGCAGGAGGGGAGACGCCGTTGATGAACAGTCGCAGGTGGAGGATGGAGGAGGTCGACGGTGGATGAACAGTAGCCAGTGGAGGCAGTCGACGGTGGAGATGAACAGTATCCCGTGGAGTACCGTTTTCCGGTACGCCACACCCCTCCTGATGAACAAGATCCCTGTTTCGACCGAAGCGCTCCAACACAAGTCCATTTCCTCCGTTTTGCGGTACGCCACACCCCTCCCGATCAACAGGACCCCATTTCGACCATAGGAGGTCCAAGAGAAGTTTGTTTCCTCTGTTTTGTGGTACGCCAGACCCCTCCTAATGAACATGATCCCGTTTCGATTATGGTCGGTCGAACACAAGGCCGTTTCCTCTGTTTTGCGGTACGCCAGGCCTCATTTCGATCGGTTGTTCCATCCAAGCCAGTTGGTTCCCGATGAACACGACGTATTCTGTTGCCTCCTGATGAACATGACGCATTCTGTTGCCTCCCGATGAACACGACGACAATGCAGTTTCTCCATTCCGACCCAGCCATGCACACGAGCCCTGGCCGTACGTATGCACGAGTAGTCGTTTGAGACCCCGCCCATATGTACGTACGTGGCCGTATTTACTTTCTTGCACCCCGGCTGTACGTACGTGTACATGCTACATGCGCGCCTCTACTATGACACGTGACTTTCCTAACACAACCATGGTTCATCGCTACAGCCTGCAGACAGACCGATCGACTAGTATGTACGTATGTGTTCGCGACGAGAATGACAACGCTACGTCGCTTCGACCAGGTGGGTCCCGATTGTCAGGCACTTCCTTGCGTGCAAAGATGTAGCTGGTGGGTCCCAACAGTCAGGGAGGAAATGTTTTTTCACAAAATATGGTGGCCCGTCTGGTGGGTCCCTGCTGTCAGGTGGAGGAACCATTATTTTCTGTGTAATAAGGAGGCACTTCCTTGCTGCGGCCGTGGACCCAGCTGTCAGCCTCTCCACATCCAGTACTCTTCCGATGGAAGTCGTTCCTTGACCAAGTTGACCACGCCGCGCCGAGAGCACCAGGGCGATGGACGATGGTGAGGCCTAGGAAGGGGACGACGCGGAGCCGGGGAGACGAGGCAGTTGATGCCCACGTGGAGAGGAGTACGAGGGTTCACTGGTTCGGCTGCGGTGTGAGGCTGCCGTCGCCACAGAATAACAGGGGGTGTGGGTGAGTAGAGGGATGGCCTAGCCAACGGTGGGATTAGTAGGGGGCGGTGAGGCCTCCATGGTAGCACAGCCGGCCACGGGAGGCAGGAGCAGGCGGCACGACCGGCGCTGATTTGGGCGGCTGGAACAAGAAGACCAGAGGTTGAATAAGCACTACGGCCGTTGGATGGACATCTTACGGTCACTGGAGCTAAAATCGTTCATATTGGCTAAGTTGACAAAGCCCTCTGTCCCCGTCAACTTAGTAGGCTCACAAGTCAGCCTCCCACTATGGTGGGTCCCAGCTAGTAGGGGGAGTATTCATTTTTTCTACGTAATAAGGAGGCACTTCCTTGCGTGCGAAGATATAGCTGGTGGGTCCGAGCTGACAGCGGGGGAACGTTTTTTTGTGAAATACAGAGGCCCTTCCAATGGGTCCCAGCTGTCAGTTGGAGAAATCATTATTTTGCGCGTAGTAAGGAGGCATTTCCTTGTGTGGGCCCCTACTGTCAGCATCTTCCGATGACTGTTCTTTGTTGACCATGTTGACCTCGCCACGCCGAGAGCACAAACACGATGGACGAGGGCGAGGCCCAGGAAGGGAATGACCCGGAGCCGGCGAAGCCACCACAACGGATTCCCACACCGAGGGGAGTACAAGCGTTGACTGGTCAGCTGCGGGGTGACGTTGACATCACCGGAAAATAACAGGATGTGCGGGTGGGAAGAGAGATGGTCTGGCGGCAGCACGGCCAGCCACGGGAGGAGGGAGCAGGCAGTCCCGCCGACGCTAGTTTGGGCGGCTGGAGCAGGAAGATCAGAGATTGAAGAAGCACGGCGGCCGCTGGATGGACATCCAATAGTCACTGCTCTATGTTGACTAAGTTGACAAAGCCTTGCGTACGCATCAAATTTGTTTTAGGACAGCATCATCGTTAACCTAGTAGGCGCAGAAGTCAGCCTCCAAATCTGTGGAAAACAGCAGACAGCCCTTTAGCCATTATTTTCAATAATTTACAACCCATTTGCTATTTCTTAAGGATATTTGAAGCCCATATTCTTTTTATTAGCATTACAGACCATATATTTTGGGCACTGCTAAAAAATTCAACAAAATTTTGCATATTTCGGTGGGGTCCAAACTCTTTTAATCATGAAATTTTGAGTCACGTTAAAAATAATTTTAAAAAATTATATCAAAATAAAATTCAAAAAACAGTCCTCCACAAAAAAATGAATGAAATTTAAAATCATAACTAGCAAGATGCCCGTGCGTTGCACGGAACATGAAGATGCATTTGTATGAGTAGTTTATCATGTGGGAGAAAAGATGATATTTTAATGTAATTGCCAGTTGGCTTTGGTTTTTATAAGAGTAGAGAGTAGAGAAATCCAGAAAAAATGATAATGTAATTGCCGGTTGGCTTTGGTTTAAAAATTTACAGCCCATTTCTTATAACTTATAGCCCATTTTCTGGGGAAGCCCATTTCTTACTACTTACATCCCTCCTCGTCTTGAAGGATTTGCAGCCCAGCAGGGCTGACAAAAGCAAGTAGGCCTCCGTTTTGGTATTCTCCAAAAAAAGAACTGGCTAGCCATTTTCCGAAAGAAAAAAGATATCAAATGGGCTCGTCATGTGCTTAAATAAAAGTGTAAGCGTGGGCTAGACGGGCCACAGCACCGGCACAGCGCGCAGTTGAGCTCCGTCTCTGAAACTAAAAAACAACTGGGCGAGCTGTTGTGTCCCTGGTGTTATCCGCTCGTTGTGTAATTTTCTCGTTTAGCGACTACATTGACAAAGGCATGGGACCTAGTTGTCAAACAATTAGGAGGAAATATTTATTTTGGCTTGTAATAACAAGGCACCTCCTTGCGTAATGCAATGACCCTGGTGGGTCCCTACCGTCACCCTCTCCACGTATAGTCATCTCCTGATTCCTCTTGATTGTTGACCATGTTGACACCGCCAGACGGTGGCGGGCACAGTGTGCGAACCAAGGCAGAGAACGATGGTGAGGCCTCGGACGGGAACGAACAGCAGCTGTGGAAGATGTGGTAGTGTATTGGCAGGTGGAGGGGAGTACGAGGGCAACAACATGCAACTCAAGCTTACAAACGGTACAAAAAGCCCAAGGATTAATTGTTCATCAAATTTTTAGACAAAATCCAAATTGAACATGGCAGTAACATCTAACCCAACCACTCTTTTTCGCAGTCACAAACAAATGGATCGGTCTGATCCATAAAATCAACATCCTGTGCAAAAAAAATTATTTCAGGATGAGTATAACTTGTTGTAAATAGAAGCCGAGCATGTTTAGAAGCCCATTTGTCCACCTGAAACTTCAATTTTTGCTGCTCAACGTGTCCGTCCGTGAGAAATCTCTTGCAGTAAAACTTAAGCCTCATGGACAATAGTAACCTTGCATTCAACAGGGAGAATGCGACAAAGCTTCTATTTGCCTGGTTGGATGCATATCCTTCCATCGTTATTGTCCTCAAACGAATGTCATGAGAACTGAGAAAATCCTGGTGCTTATTACGCCACTGATTGGTTATACGTTTTTCTCCATGTGGTTACAGTACCTAAGTAGACATGAAGATTTGAAAACTGTTAAGGTCTGAAAACAGAGTATGTCGAAAGAGCAATAGTTGAACGGTTAATTCTAGTACAATATGTATGGTCTTTCAAGGTGCATGAAATCATCACCTTTATATATAAATTCTCCGGAGACCGAAGGCATCGCAGCAAGCCAATAATTATGTTCACATCATAACTATACATTTCGATATATAAGATCTTGACAGAATCGAGCAGCATTGATAGGCTATCCATGGACGAACTCTTCATTGAGCATATAACATAATATTAGTACCCAAAGTGTACTCCAAGATGATATAAAACTTATGCACACAAATGAAAAATGCAGCTTATGGTTACAAATGTGTAGATGATAATATACGATACCTGAAAAAGTGAGGAACCAAACACCAACTTGTTGTGATCATCAAACGGAGCACTAATTAGACCCAAGGTCTTTAGTTTGGGCACAGAGGCGACAGTTATTTGTGAAGGTTTATAACAATCATCAAGGAGCAACCTTTGAACTGAAGAGGCATCTTCGATGATGAGCTGTTATCCTTCAAAACAAATTCCAATACTTTTAAGGTGAGGCGACTTTATTTGGAGACAAAAGGTAGGGATTTCTATTCCCAAAACAATCAGCAAGTGCTCCAGGGCAGGGCAACTAGAGTGGATGATGTTGTGCAGTGAGGCCTCCGACAGATAAACCACCACAAGCAAAAATATTTTTAGCAGTGGGAGTCAAAGCATTTGTACCAGATTGTCTGGTAGATGGCACTGGGTGAAGGTGGCTGTGTGGAGAGAGGAGGAAAACCGTGAGATGGAAAATGGTGGTGTGGGCACGAATTCTTGGTGTGTTCGTGGTATGAAACTTTTGTGGTAATGGTAGAACTGAGTTTTCCAAATTTAGGGGATGTCAGCCAAGCGTCCACCGTGTCGGGTATGGACAGCAGGTAGCATGTCGGGATGCAGAGGCATTGAATGGGGCCCTGCTGGTGAGACGAGATGATGGCTCTGAGGAGATCAAATTCAGGAAGGACGGATATCTGACGACAGTCGAGATTGAGGAGCGCGGTGTGCCATAGAGGGCGCCATCGAGTTGAGAGGAGTTGTGTGTGGCAGCAATCCTTGGTGGGGAGAAGCGAGATGATCTCCTCAAGGATGACATCCGGGAGATCGCTGATGTGGTCCACCGAAGATTCTACTGATTCCCTAGATCTGGGTGGGGGGACTCACCACTTCTCCCCGTGATGCCGAGTGCGGGATCTACAACCGGTGTTGCCGCTGGCGAGAGCCTCATCTTCTTGGCGCTCGGGCCAGCCGACTCCATTTTCCTTGTGGGCGTCGCGCCGAGCTCACGGGTTTGAGCAGAGTAGCTAGAGACGAGCCTACTGG
>NC_041393.1:751159479-751182203 GCF_002162155.2 Triticum dicoccoides | reverse complement strand
GTCTGGACGAGTGAGGAAGAAGGTGAGCGGGGGTTTTCTGGACGGGTGAGGAAGAAGGTGAGCGGGGGTTTTCTGGATGAGTGAGGAAGATGGGGAGCGGGGGGAATTGGGGCGAGACGGAAGCGTAAGTGGAAGCGAGGAGGAAGGAGGGTTTTCCTGGGATCGCCCCCTCTTCAAGAAATATGGGCTTCTCCTCACAAAAAACAAAAACAAATGGCGAATGTGTGTTAAGTCGACTAGAGGGGGGTGAATAGGCGATTTTTAAGAATTCTTCACTGAGGAATTTCAAGGTGAGGAAATTCCTAAGGGGAGAACTACTTGCAGCGGAATAAGTACTTAGATGCATACATGAGATAACATAAACATGGACATCATGATGAAATGAAAATAGACACAGAGTACAGGAAGCGTAAGCACAGGATAAAGCAGGATGAAGACAAACAGACCAAAGAAATTGAACTGAGGAAATTGAGAAAGTCTTCAGTCAAAGTCTTCAAACAGATATGAACAAGCACACAACACAATAATGAGGAAATGGAAGAGTTGAGGAAATAGAACCAGTAGGCTTGGTGAAGACAATGATTTTGTAGACCACTTCCAACTGTTGTGATAGTTGTACGTCTGGTTGGAGCGGCTAGGTATTTAAACCTGAGGACACATAGTCCTCACCGTATTCTCCTTGAGCTAAGGTCACACAGACCTCGCCCAATCACTCATGGTAAGTCTTCAGGTGACTTCCAAACCTTCACAAACTCGGTCACTCGGTGATCCACAATTTCCTCTTGGATGCTCTAGACCATGACGCCTAACCGTCTGGGAGATGCATAGTCTTCAAAGGTAACAAGCATCGGATCCATGCAGGATCAATCTCTTTAGTGATGCTCAATTATTTTGGGTTTGTAGGTGTTTGGGTTTGGGTTTCCTCACTTGATTATTTTCGCTCAAAGTCCTCGGAGGATGGGATGCTCTCAAATGACAAGTGTCAGTTTCTCTCGGAGCAGCCAACTAGCTAGTGGTTGTAGGGGGCGGCTATTTATAGCCTAGGGAGCAGCCCGACATGATAAGACATAAATGCCCTTCAATGATATGACCATTAGGTGGGTAGATATTTTGGGACAGCTGGCGCGTAGCACAGCAACGGTCGGATATTTGGTCTATCAAATTCCTCACTTGTAGGCAATCCGCATTGGCGAATTCCTAACTCCTCAGTCAGGATAAATTCCTCAGAGACCAGAAGAACTTCGTCTCTGTCACTGAAGAAATTGACTGAGCTGTATGAGATTTCCAATAGCTTCACTCGAAGGGATTTGTAGGTGTAGGATTTTGAGATCAGCATCACTTGGAAATTTTTCCTTAGTATTTCCTCGACCCCCTTTAACAGTATGGTGTTTCCTATGACTCAAGAAAGAGAAAATGAAACTACGAAAACAAAAGTCTTCATGCTTCATGTTCCTCGAATGAATACCAAGTCTTCATGGTCACACCAATTTCTTCACTTTCAAAGTCTTCAGAAAGTCTTCAGAAATCCAAAGTCTTCAATTGAAGACATTCATTTTTAGGGTTCAACTTTCTCTGTAAATATCAAACTCCTCATAGACTTATAGACATGTGTACACTCACAAACGCATCAGTCTCTTAACCTATAAGTCTTCAATACACCAAAATCACTAAGGGGCACTAGATGCACTTACAAATGGGCTTTAACCAATACAAAGCTGTGAGAAGGTGTGGAAATAGAGAAAATCGGTTGATGCTTCTCGAAGCAAAGGGCCTCCCTGCGCATGCAGTAATTTCCTGGGCATGCTTGCTTCTTCTCAATGTTGAGAGCACATCGAGCATGTTGGAAACTCTACAGCTAGCTAGCAGCCTCATCTTGCAATTGATGCTGACACATTTGCAGCAAACACATGAGGCAATAGAGATGACTCAACATGAGTCCATATTGTGCAGTTCCCCTGAAATCATCTTCATTGTCCTGAATATGAAAAGATAGGAAAACAATAGGTATACTTAAACGGTGTTGCAAAACAGTAGCACATATCAATAGCTCGGCATGATAAAACACGATCATCTGGACGAAGGGGATACTGACCTGCGTGAGGAAGATTATATATAATTTCATAAGTCCTTAGTTGATTTCCACCTTTGGCTACACTGCTCATTTGCTCCTCCACACATGACATGATCATTCCGCACTGCAATCAGCAAGTAAACATACGGATAAGCTTATTTCATCTTGCGGTGGTCATTGTACCTAGTTACGAATGTAGGAATACCTGGAGAACCATGAGGCTAGCTGACATGAGGGAGATGCAGCCATATAAATTTTGTGCGGTTCTAACAAAATTGAGGTCTACATCCCTTCCCGTTATGAGAATTCTTCTTTAAGTTGGTAGAATGTGACGGCTTGTTCTTTGCATCAAACTTGCCTTTCCCCTAAGATTTGTTCTTGTTGTTTTGGGGCTGGTTGGGCTGGAAGTTCTTCTCGTGTACCATGTGAAGGAAACATGCCCTAGAGGCAATAATAAAGTTATTATTTATTTCCTTATATCATGATAAATGTTTATTATTCATGCTAGAATTGTATTAACCAGAAACATAATACATGTGTGAATACATAGACAAACATAGTGTCACTAGTATGCCTCTACTTGACTAGCTCGTTGAATCAAAGATGGTTAAGTTTCCTAGCCATAGACATGAGTTGTCATTTGATTAACGGGATCACATCATTAGGAGAATGATGTGATTGACTTGACCCATTCCGTTAGCCTAGCACTTGATCGTTTAGTATGTTGCTATTGCTTTCTTCATGACTTATACATGTTCCTGTAACTATGAGATTATGCAACTCCCATTTACCGGAGGAACACTTTGGATGCTACCAAACGTCACAACGTAACTGGGTGATTATAAAGGAGTACTACAGGTGTCTCCAAAGGTACATGTTGGGTTGGCGTATTTCGAGATTAGGTTTTGTCACTCCGATTGTCGGAGAGGTATCTCTGGGCCCTCTCGGTAATGCACATCACTATAAGCCTTGCAAGCATTACAACTAATGAGTTAGTTGTGAGATGATGTATTACGGAACGAGTAAAGAGACTTGCCGGTAACGAGATTGAACTAGGTATTGAGATACCGACGATCGAATCTTGGGCAAGTAACATACCGATGACAAAGGGAACAACGTATGTTGTTATGCGGTTTGACCGATAAAGATCTTCGTAGAATATGTGGGAGCCAATATGGGCATCCAGGTCCCGCTATTGGTTATTGACTGGAAACAGTTCTAGGTCATGTCTACATGGTTCTCGAACCCGTAGGGTCCGCACGCTTAATGTTTCATTGACGATATAGTATTATATGAGTTATGTATGTTGGTAACCGAATGTTGTTCGGAGTCCCGGATGAGATCATGGACATGACGAGGAACTCCGGAATGGTCCGGAGATAAAGTTTGATATATGGGATAATAGTGTTTGACCTCCGGAAGGGTTCCGGAATTCATTGGAAGGGGTTCCGGATGTTTCCTGAAATGTTTGGGTACGAGAACACGTTATTTGGGCCAAAGGGGAAAGCCCACAAGGTTTGTGGAAAGCGCAAAAAGAAGTTTTGCGGAGTCCATGGGCTAGACGCCAGGGTCCCTGGCGTCTGGGTCCAGACGCCGGGAACCCTGGCGTCTGGCCCTGGAGTCCGAGAAGGACTCTTGCCTTCCGGGTGAAACCGACTTTGTGGAGGCTTTTACTCCAAGTTTCGACCCCAAGGCTCAACATATTAATAGAGGGGCAGGGCTAGCACCAATGACAGATCAAGAAACACCAAGCCATGTGCCGGCAACCCCGTCCCCTCTAGTTTATCCTCCGTCATAGTTTCCGTAGTGCTTAGGTGAAGCCCTACGGAGATTGTTCTTCACCAACACCGTCACCACGCCGTCGTGCTGCCGGAACTCATCTACTACTTCGCCCGTCTTGCTGGATCGAGAAGGCGAGGACGTCATCGAGCTGAACGTGTGCAGAACTCGGAGGTGCCGTGCGTTCGGTACTTGGATCGGTCGGATCGTGAAGACGTATGACTACATCAACCGCGTTGATAAACGCTTCCGCTTAGCGATCTTCAAGGGTATGGAGATACACTCCCCCTCTCGTTGCTATACATCACCATGATCGCGCGTGTGCGTAGGAATTTTTTTGAAATTACTACGTTCCCCAACAGTGGCATCCAAGCCTAGGTTTTATGCGTAGATGTTATATGCACGAGTAGAACACAAGTGAGTTGTGGGCGATACAAGTCATACTGCTTACCAGCATGTCATACTTTGGTTCAGCGGTATTGTTGGATGAAGCGGCCCGGACCGACATTACGCGTACGCTTACGCGAGACTACTTTTACCGCCGTGCTTTGCACACAGGTGACTAGCGGGTGTCTGTTTCTCCAACTTTAGTTGAATCGAGTGTGGCTACGCCCGGTCCTTGCGAAGGTTAAAACAGTACTAATTTGACGAACTATCGTTGTGGTTTTGATGCATAGGTAAGAACGGTTCTTGCTCAGCCCGTAGCAGCCATGTAAAACTTGCAACAACAAAGTAGAGGACGTCTAACTTGTTTTTGCAGGGCATGTTGTGATGTGATATGGTCAAGACGTGGTGCTATATTTTATTGTATGAGATGATCATGTTTTGTAACCGAGTTATCAGCAACTGGCAGGAGCCATATGGTTGTCGCTTTATTGTATGCAATGCAATCGCCCTGTAATTGCTTTACTTTATCACTAAGCGGTAGCGATAGTCGTAGAAGCAATAGTTGGCGAGACGACAACGATGCTACGATGGAGATCAAGGTGTCGCGCCGGTGACGATGGTGATCATGATGGTGCTTCGGAGATGGAGATCACAAGCACAAGATGATGATGGCCATATCATATCACTTATATTTATTGCATGTGATGTTTATCTTTTATGCATCTTATCTTGCTTTGATTGACAGTAGCATTATAAGATGATCTCTCACTAAATTTCAAGATAAAAGTGTTCTCCCTGAGTATGCACCGTTGCCAAAGTTCGTCGTGCCCAGACACCACATGATGATCGGGTGTGATAAGCTCTACGTCCATCTACAACGGGTGCAAGCCAGTTTTTGCACATGCAGAATACTCAGGTTAAACTTGACGAGCCTAGCATATGCAGATATGGCCTCGGAACACTGAGACCGAAAGGTCGAGCGTGAATCATATAGTAGATATGATCAACATTGTGATGTTCACCATTGAAAACTACTCCATCTCACGTGATGATCAGACATGGTGTAGTTGATATGGATCACGTAATCACTTAGAGGATTAGAGGGATGTCTATCTAAGTGAGAGTTCTTTAGTAATATGATTAATTGAACTTAAATTTATCATGAACTTAGTCCTGGTAGTATTTTGCAAATTATGTTGTAGATCAATAGCTTGCATTGTTGCTTTCATATGTTTATTTTGATATGTTCCTAGAGAAAATTGTGTTGAAAGATGTTAGTAGCAATGATGCGGATTGGATCCGTGATCTGAGGTTTATCCTCATTGCTGCACAAAAGAATTATGTCCTTGATGCACTGCTAGGTGACAAACCTATTGCAAGAGCAGATGCAGACGTTATGAACGTTTGGCTAGCTCATAATGATGACTACTTGATAGTTTAATGCACCGTGCTTAACGGCTTAGAATCGGGACTTCAAAGACGTTTTGAACGTCATGGACCATATGAGATGTTCCAGGAATTGAAGTTAATATTTCAAGCAAATACCCGAGTTGAGAGATAGGAAATCTCCAACAAGTTCTATAGATAAAAGATGGAGGAGAATCGCTCAACTAGTGAGCACGTGCTCAGATTATCTGGGTACTACAATCGCTTGAATCAAGTGGGAGTTAATCTTCCAGATAAGATAGTGATTGACAGAATTCTCTAGTCACCATCACTAAAGTTACTAGAACTTCATGATGACCTGTAGTATGCAAGGGATGACGAAAATGATTCCCGAGCTCTTCGTGATGTTGAAATCGACGAAGGTAGAAATCAAGAAAGAGCATCAAGTGTTGATGATTGACAAGACCGCTAGTTTCAAGAAAAGGGCAAAGGGAAAGAAAGGGAAACTTCAAGTAGAATGACAAGCAAGTTGTCACTCCCGCGAAGAAGCTCCAAGCTGGACCAAAGCCTGAAACTGAGTGCTTGCACTGCAAAGGAAATGGTCACGGGAAGCGGAAATGCCCTAAATATTTGGTGGATAAGAAGGATGGCAAAGTGAACAAGGGTATATTTGATATGCAGGTTATTGATGTGTGCCTTACTAGTGTTTATAGTAGCCCCTGAGTATTTGATACTTGTTCAGTTGCTAAGATTAGTAACTCGAAACAGGAGTTATATAAACAGAAACTAGTTGAAGGGGAAGTGACGATGAGTGTTGGAAGTGGTTCCAAGATTGATATGATCATCATCGCACACTCTCTATACTTTCGGGATTAGTGTTAAACCTAAATAAATGTTATTTGGTGTTTGCATTGAGCATGAATATGATTTGATCATGATTATTGCAAAACGGTTATTCATTTAAGTTAGAGAATAATTGGTGTTCTGTTTACATGAATAAAACCTTATATGGTTACACAACCAATGAAAATGGTTCGTTGGATCTCGATCATAGTGATACACATATTCATAATATTGAAGCCAAAATATGCAAAGTTAATGATGATAGTGCAACTTTTTTGTGGCACTGCCATTTAGGTCATATTGGTGTAAAGCGCATGAAGAAACTCCATGCTGATGGACTTTTTGAATCACTTGATTATGAATCACTTGATGCTTGCGAACCATGCCTCATGGGCAAGATGACTAAGACTCCGTTCTCCGAAACAATGGAGCGAGCAACTGACTTATTGGAAATAATACATACTGATGTATGCAGTCCGATGAGTGTTAAGGCTCATGGAGAGTATCATTATTTTCTGACCTTCACAGATGATTTGAGCAGATATGGGTATATCTACTTGATGAAACATAAGTGTGAAACATTTGAAAAGTTCAAAGAATTTCAGAGTGAAGTGGAAAATCATCGTGACAAGAAAATAAGGTTTCTACGTTATGATCACAGAGACAAATATTTGAGTTACGAGTTTGGTCTTCAATTAAAACAATGTGGAATAGTTTCACAAATTCGTGCCACCTGGAACACCACAACATAATGGTGTGTCCGAACGTCATAACCGTACTTTGTTGGATATTGTACAATCTATGATGTTTCTTACCGATTTACCACTATCGTTTTGGGGTCACGCATTAAAGATAGCTGCATTCACGTTAAAAAGGGGCACCATCTAAGTCCGTTGAGACGACACAATATGAACTGTGGTTTGGCAAGAAACCAAAGTTGTCGTTTCTTAAAGTTTGGGTTGCGATGCTTATGTGAAAAAGTTTCATCCTGATAAGCTGAAACCCAAATCGGAGAAATGTGTCTTCATAGGATACCCAAAGGAGAAAGTTGGGTACACCTTCTATCACAGATTCGAAGGCAAGACATTCGTTGCTAAGAGTGGATCCTTTCTAGAGAAGGAGTTTCTCTCAAAAGAAGTGAGTGCGAGGAAAGTAGAACTTGATAAGGTAATTGTACCTTCTCCCTTATTGGAAAGTAGTTCATCACAGAAATCTGTTCCTGTGACTACTACACCAATTAGTGAGGAAGCTAATGATGATGATCATGTAACTTCAGATCAAGTTACTACCAAATCTCATAGGTAAACCAGAGTGAGATCCGCACCAGAGTGGTACGGTAATCTTGTTCTGGAGGTCATGTTACTTGACCATGACAAACCTACGAACTATGAGGAAGCAATGATGAGCCCAGATTCTGTGAAATGGTTTGAGGCCATGAAATCTGAGATGGGATCCATGTATGAGAACAAAGTATGGACTTTGGTTGACTTGCCCGATGATCGGCAAGCCATTGAGAATAAATGGATCTTCAAGAAGAAGACTGATGCTGACGGTAATGTTACTGTCTACAAAGCTCGACTTGTTGCGAAAGGTTTTCGACAAGTTCAAGGGATTGACTACGATGAGACCTTCTCACCCGTAGCTATGCTTAAGTCTGTCCGAATCATGTTAGCGATTGCCGCATTTTATGATTATGAAATTTGGCAGATGGATGTCAAAACTGCATTCCTGAATGGATTTCTAGAAGAAGAGTTGTATATGATGCAACCGGAAGGTTTTATCGATCCAAAGGGAGCTAACAAAGTGTGCAAGCTCCAGCGATCCATTTATGGACTGGTGCAAGCCTCTCGGGGTTGGAATAAACGCTTTGATAGTGTGATCAAAGCATTTGGTTTTATACAGACTTTTGGAGAAGCCTGTATTTACAAGAAAGTGAGTGGGAGCACTACAACATTTCTGATAAGTATATGTGAATGACATATTGTTGATCGGAAATAATGTAGAATTATTCTGCAAAGCATAAAGGAGTGTTTGAAAGGAGTTTCTCAAAGAAAGACCTCGGTGAAGCTACTTACATATTGAGCATCAAGATCTATAGAGATAGATCAAAACGCTTGATAAGTTTTTTCAATGAGTACATACCTTGACAAGATTTTGAAGTAGTTCAAAATGAAACAGTTAAAGAAAGAGTTCTTACCTGTATTACAAAGGTGTGAAATTGAGTAAGACTCGAAGCCCGACCACGGCAGAATATAGAAAGAGAATGAAAGTCATTCCCTATGCCTCAGCCATAGGTTCAATAAAGTATGCCATGCTGTGTACCATATCTATTGTATACCCTGCACTAATTTTAGGGAGTACAATATTGATCTAGGAGTAGATCACTCGACAACGGTCAAAATTATCCTTAAGGGAATAAGGATATGTTTCTCGATTATGGAGGTGACAAAAAGGTTCGTCGTAAAGGGTTACGTCGATGCAAGTTTTGACACTAATCTAGATGACTCTAAGTCTTGGTCTAGATACATATTGAAAGTGGGAGCAATTAGCTAGAGTAGCTCCGTGGAGAGCATTGTAGACATAGAAATTTGCAAAATACTTACGGATCTGAATATGACAGACCCGTTGACTAAAATTATCTCACAAGCAAAACATGATCACACCTTAGTACTCTTTGGGTGTTAATCACATAGCGATGTGAACTAGATTATTGACTCTAGTAAACCTTTTGGGTATTGGTCACATGATGATGTGAACTATGGGTGCTAATCACATGGTGATGTGAATTATTGGTGTTAAATCACATGGCGATGTGAACTAGATTATTGACTCTAGTGCAAGTGGGAGACTGAAGGAAATATGCCCTAGAGGCAATAATAAAGTTATCATTTATTTCCTTATATCATGATAAATGTTTATTATTCATGCTAGAATTGTATTAACCGGAAACATAATACATGTGTGAATACATAGACAAACATAGTGTCACTAGTATGCCTCTACTTGACTAGCTCGTTGAATCAAAGATGGTTAAGTTTCCTAGCCATAGACATGAGTTGTCATTTGATTAACGGGATCACATCATTAGGAGAATGATGTGATTGACTTGACCCATTCCGTTAGCCTAGCACTTGATCGTTTAGTATGTTGCTATTGCTTTCTTCATGACTTATACATGTTCCTGTAACTATGAGATTATGCAACTCCCATTTACCGGAGGAACACTTTGGGTGCTACCAAACGTCACAACGTAACTGGGTGATTATAAAGGAGTACTACAGGTGTCTCCAAAGGTACATGTTGGGTTGGCGTATTTCGAGATTAGGTTTTGTCACTCCGATTGTCGGAGAGGTATCTCTGGACCCTCTCGGTAATGCACATCACTATAAGCCTTGCAAGCATTACAACTAATGAGTTAGTTGTGAGATGATGTATTACGGAATGAGTAAAGAGACTTGCCGGTAACGAGATTGAACTAGGTATTGAGATACCGACGATCGAATCTCGGGCAAGTAACATACCAATGACAAAGGGAACAACGTATGTTGTTATGCGGTTTGACCGATAAAGATCTTCGTAGAATATGTGGGAGCCAATATGGGCATCCAGGTCCCGCTATTGGTTATTGACCGGAAACAGTTCTAGGTCATGTCTACATAGTTCTCGAACCTGTAGGATCCGCACACTTAACGTTTCGTTGACGATATAGTATTATATGAGTTATGTATGTTGGTAACCGAATGTTGTTCGGAGTCCCGGATGAGATCATGGACATGACGAGGAACTCCGGAATGGTCCGGAGATAAAGTTTGATATATGGGATAATAGTGTTTGATCTCCGGAAGGGTTCCGGAATTCACTGGAAGGGGTTCCGGATGTTTCCCGAAATTTTTGGGTACGAGAACACGTTATTTGGGCCAAAGGGGAAAGCCCACAAGGTTTGTGGAAAGCGTAAAAGGAAGTTTTGCGGAGTCCATGGGCCAGATGCCGTGAACCCTGGCGTCTGGCCCTGGAGTCCGAGAAGGACTCTTGCCTTCCGGGTGAAACCGACTTTGTGGAGGCTTTTACTCCAAGTTTCGACCCCAAGGCTCAACATATAAATAGAGGGGCAGGGCTAGCACCAATGACAGATCAAGAAACACCAAGCCGTGTGCCGGCAACCCCGTCCCCTCTAGTTTATCCTCCGTCATAGTTTCCGTAGTGCTTAGGTGAAGCCCTGCGGAGATTGTTCTTCATCAACACCGTCACCACGCCGTCGTGCTGCCGGAACTCATCTACTACTTCGCCCGTCTTGCTGGATCGAGAAGGCGAGGACGTCATCGAGCTAAACGTGTGCAGAACTCGGAGGTGCCGTGCGTTCGGTACTTGGATCGGTCGGATCGTGAAGATGTACGACTACATCAACCGTGTTGATAAACGCTTCCGCTTAGCGATCTTCAAGGGTATGAAGATACACTCCCCCTCTCGTTGCTATACATCACCATGATCTTGCGTGTGCGTAGGAATTTTTTTGAAATTACTACGTTCCCCAACACCATGTGGGCACTAGAAGCTCCCTCGGCGACCCGATCACGTGTGTCTTTTTCTCTCGCCTTCTCTTCAAAATCAAGAGTGCTAATGAGATCCGAAACAGAAAACTCATGTCTCTTGTTTTTCAGAGAAGTAGCAAAATCATTCCACGAAGGTGGAAGCTTGGCAATGATGGTACCAGCAACAAATTTGTCCGGCAACACACACTTAAAGTACTCAAGTTCCTTAGCGAGTGACTGTATCTCATGAGTCTGCTGAACAACAGAGTGCTCATAAGTCATCTTGTAGTCACAGAATTTCTCCATGACATACAACTCACTGCCAGCACCCAAGGCCCAAAACATGGCCTCGAGCGCAGCCCACATGTCTTTGCCACTGTCAAACGACATATATGAATCCACAATGGAATCTTCAAGAACACTCAGCAGGGCAGCTTTGAAGAGGGTATCCATGTTCTCAAAAGCTTCCTGTTGTGTAGGATTTAGATTGCCCTCAGGCTTACCCTTAGTGGCGTCATAGCAGTACATGATCTGAAACTAATATACTGCTCTTGTGCGCCACCTTTTATATTGCACCCCCTTAAAAGTAGGCGGCTTCAAAAGCGCAACAAAACCACTTGGAGTAAATTGCCTATAATCAGGTTTTTGGATTGGATTGTTGAATATATGAGAAATTTACTATGAGATTTAATCCGAATCAACAGTAAATAGATCACAACGACAATTGCAAAGATCAAAGTAATGATGTGGACTAAACCAGGAGGACAGAATCACATACTGTACAGCGGGAGCAGAACCGTTGTGGTTGATGTTGTCACTCATGTCGTTGATGAAGAGGTTACCGATATCGGGGAAGAAGGTTGTCGTTGAGGAAGTCGTCGCTGGCAGCAGTCCAGGAGTGTGCTCCCTAAAAACCTGATCTCCCCTCTCCCGTACAGGATCACGAAAGGCGGGGTTCGCGGGACTGTTGTCCCTTCTCACGGTGCACACCGGAAGGAGGGATGGAGAAGGATTGCGTGGCGGCGCTAAGATCTAGAATTGTGCGAAACCATATGATACAACGATGGCTAGGGTAGAGCCTGTCAGGTCGGTCGTGCGAGTAAGACCAAGTATAATAGTAGGCCTTTGGCCCAAACCCCACGTCCAAGTCAATAATAGCCCCACTATCCAAAAGAATCGGAAATGGCTGAGTAATTAAGGCGTCCATTAATTATTAATTAGTGACTTAATAAATTTTCCGACTCACACCACACTTAGAGCATGGTTAATAGATAGCCAACATCCGGCTATATGAAGTTGACACATCATCTAGAACCAACCTAATAGCCTGCTAGTACAACAGTTAGTCCCTTTAGTATAATACTATATCATTAATAATGGCCCCACCTTTTGTCTCACAAAGTATGTTGGAGCTCTTGCTACAACCGGCTACAAGTTCACAACTTGCTTCTCTTCTCTCTTCTTCAACTAAGCACAAATACTATATTTAAATCCATATAGCCTGCTTATGTCATCTAATTGTAGTACTTGCTCTAAACTTACTCTCCACTATGTAGTCTGAAATGTCGGGTGTGCAGCGGGCGGTGCCCTCTGTCGGCGCGCCGCTTCAACGGCGAAAGCAGTGAGAGGTCATGTCGCCCTGACTTGCCATCAATGTGGAGCGGCGGGCTCAGCTGGCGTCGGGCGGGATGCAAGTATTAAAAGAAAATTGACCAATGCACGTACTTTATGCATGCATGCATTGCAATTAATACAATGGCAAACATAAATTTTTGAGGAAAATGAGAGCATTAATTGGGTGATTTTTGCAAATTACAAAAAGTATTCCACCACTCATCATCTACCTTGGTTGGTGAGATTTTTGAATTGAGCCCTATAAACCGGAAAGGAGGGCGTAGTACAGTAATGTTATGATGGCTTCATTTATTAGCTTGTAGACTTATCTTGTCTTGGGAAACGCTATGTTACAGTAACATATTATGTTACCGCTTCTCGTCGTTCTGCGAGTTGACGGGACACATCAAAGTTATTTACTACGTATTCTCTCCAAAAATGGACGGCCATGTCCATGGTTACCATCCCGTGCTCGGTCATTCAGTACGTGCACTATTCACATGCCATCGAGGAGGAAAATATTGCGTAGCACTAGGTGCCATCGTAGTGCACGACTCACTTATGCACTGCTTCTCTCCATTTTCTTGTATGACACGCGCACCTTGATGCTAGATGTCCCGCGTGTTGTCAAAAGGATGAACAAAGCTCACGTCAAAAAAAAGAGTGGAAGAACATAGATTCCCGACGATTGAGAAGGAGCAAGGAACCTCGTGGTGGAGCGTCTGCACTCATAATATTTTATATTATTCAGCGATATAAAATCAACCAATCATCTCCATAGTAGTCCGGAAGAGTATGAAACACGACAACCCAGTGTAGTTACATCATACTACATGGCTAACTTACGCTATCACCATATTTCTTGGCCTCCGTGCGACACCTAGCTCTAGTAATCCACCAGCCCATATCGCTTCTTGCTCCTCGTCTCTCTCAAAGTGCGGCATGCTGGCCTTTTCTATACGAGTGAGGAAGAAGGTGGGCGGGGGTTTTCTGTATGAGTGAGGAAGATGGGGAGCGGGGTGAATTGGGGGGCGACGGAAGCAGGAGACTCCAGCGAGTTGCAGTATAAGTGGAAGCGAGGAGGAAGGAGGGTTTTTCTAGGGTCGCCCCCTCTTCAAGAAATATGGGCTTCTCCTTGCAAAAAAACAAATGGGCTTTAAGAAGGATAGGCTTTTCTATCGGCCCAGTTGGCTGCCCGTATTTCGGACTGGAGGGCCTTAACACTAGAGGCAGCCCATTAGAGACACTCTCCATCTCTCTAGCTTATTGCCCATTCGAAAGAAAATAAGAGACGCCTCCAGCTTAATTATGGCTCCTCGTCAGTAACTTTTTTCAACTTGAAAAAAAGTTATAGCTCCTTTTCGGGCCGGCTTGGCATCCACCAAATTAGAGGATGGTGTATTGCATGCAGACACTCACACTGGTCGTAGCACGGCAAAATGAGGGGTCAAATAACATGCCCACAATATACATAGATTAATAGGGATTGTGGGGGATTAAATCATGTACAAGTCAAATTCCCCTCCATTCCTCTCCAAACCCCTTGGGAGGAGATTGAACCGAACAAGGCCTAAGACTAACCATAGTGGTAGTAACTTAGGCTAGTCAGGCTAGTTATAGTGGGAGTAACTTAGGTACTACTCCCTCACTTTTGGTTTATAGGGCTCAAATCTCAAATCTCATCAACCAAGGCATTTTGTGATTGGAGGAATGTATCTCGTACTTTACAAAACTACCCTAATCAAATTCATGCATTAATTTGGATTAATTACAATGCATGCATGCTTGGCCACTATATGAGTAGGAACATTACATGCATTGGTGTGTTCCTTTTAATTTCTTGCATGCAAATATTTAATGCGCATTGGAAACTAAAAATGAGATGGAGATGAGCCCTCTAAATTGGAAAAACAGAAAAGTTGAGATAAGCCTTATAAACCGGAAAGGAGGGAGTAATAACATAGCGCACTTCAAGAAATTTTTGCTTATGTAGCATGTAGTTAATGAGGGGGAGGTGTTTAGAGTAACATAAAATATGTTACTGTAACATAGCGCTTCCGGAAAAAGAATGAGTCTACAAGCTAATAAATGAACCCATCTATGACACTACTATTATGTTACTTTGCATTATGGAGATAGTAACTTAGACTAGTGTCGACTAGTGTCATATGCATGACACTAGTATAAGTTACTCCCCACTATGACCAGCCTAAGTGTTTTGGGATTATTTGGTTTTCGTAAGATGACTTACACACCTAGATGGAGGGAGTATTATACTTGAAGGCTACAAGGTTGGCTATAGATGATGTGGCAATGTCATGGAGCCATCAGCTGGCTATACTATTAACCATGCTCTTAGCTGGTTCGCACGTTTTCCTTGTTTTAAGCTACCAGCCCACCTATAGAACCGCCTCGTGCTGGCAAATTCCTCTCCAAACACCTAGGGAGGCGGTTGAACCGAACAAGTCTAACTTGCTTCTAGTGGATACATTGACGTGGCATCGAAAGGGTGTGATAGCTGACTCTGGAAAAATAATTGACTAGTACCACATTGGCATCCATGAGCATGGGGCCCGGACACATCAAAAGTAGTGAATTAATCTCCAAAAAGGGTTGACCATGTCCATGGCTACCATCCTGTGCTCGGTCATTCAGTGTGTGCTTCTCGTCGTTCTGCGAGTTGACGGGACACATCAAAGTTAATAGTACGTACTTGGTACTCTCCAAAAAGGGCCGACCATGTCCATGGCTACCATCCCGTGCTCGGTCATTGAGTACATGCACTATTCATGTGCTATCGAGGAGGAAAAATATTGTGTAGCACTAGGTGCCATCATAGTGCACGACTCACTTATGCACTGCTTATCTCCATTTTCTTGCATGACACGTGCACCTTGATGCTAGATGTACCGCGTGTTGGCAAAAGGATGAACAAAGCTCACGTCAAAAAAAGTGGAAGAACATAGATTCCTGACGACCGAGAAGGAGCAAGGAACCTCATGGTGGAGCGTCTGCACTCATAATATTTTATATTACTCAGCGATATAAAATCAACCAATCATCTCCATAGTAGACCGGAAGAGTACGAAACACAGCAGCCAAGTGTAGTTACATCATACTACATGGCTAACCCACGCTATCACCATTTTTCTTGGCCTCCGTGTGACACCTAGCTCTAGTAATCCACCAGTCGGTATCGTTTCTCGCTCCTCGTCTCTCTCAAAGTGCGGTGGGCTGGCGTTTTTGCCGTCTATTAAGGTCGGTTAACTCATCACATGTTAGCGACTCTTGGGTGGGATAGTTTTTTTGGTGGGTTTGGGGCAACTTGCTCCAATTTAACCCTCATGTTTGGATACTTTAGGGCTATTTGAGCCCCAACTAGCTCAAACTAACTCTAACCATGGATCCAAACAGGGCAAAGTTAGTCTCGCAAAACGCATTAAGCCCTATATACATGGACAGACGGAGTACATGATACTAGCAAACGCTCACCAGTAGTAGTAGTTCATTGGTTGGTTTCAATTTTTAATTCAGTTGATGTGCTGCTACCGTCCAATATTCATGTGCGGTTGTTTCTACAATAAAAAAGGAGGTACTCCTACTTATGTTACTCCCACTATGGCTAGCCTAAGGTTAGTAGGTGACCTTGCGCTTGGCTGTTCGCCTCTTTCGGAAGTCAAACAACTATAATGGTACTACATTAGTACTTCTGGCAATCTGACCCCAAATGAACTGTTGCACGTCCATCGATTGTAAGGAAAAGTTTCTCCTCGTGCTGCGAGCCACCACACACGCGTTGGCGAGGGGGAAGGCGTAGTAAGGAAGCTTCTCGTCATTCTGCGAGCTGACGGGACACATCATAGTTATTTAGTACGTACTCTCTCCAAAAAGGGCCGACCATGTCCATGGCTACCATCCCGTGCTCGGTCATTCAGTACATCCACTATTCACGTGCCATCGAGGAGGAAAAATATTGCGTAGCACTAGGTGCCATCGTAGTGCATGACTCACTTACGCACTGCTTATCTCCATTTTCTTGCATGACACGTGCACCTTGATGCTAGATGTCTCGCGTGTTGTTAAAAGGATGAACAAAGCTCATGTCAAAAAAGAGAGTGGAAGAACATAGTTTCTCGACGACTGATAAGGAGCAAGGAACCTCGTGGTGGAGCATCTGCACACATAATATTTTATATTATTTAACGATATAAAATCAACCAATCATCTCCACAGTAGACTGGAAGAGTACGAAACACGACAGCCCAGTGTAGTTACATCATCATACTACATGGCTAACCCACGCTATCACCATTGTTCTTGGCCTCCGTGCGACACCTAGATCTAGTAATCCAGTAGCCCGTATCGCTTCTCACTCCTCGTTTGTCTCAAAGTGCGGCGGGCTGGCCTTTTTGCCGTCTATCGAGGTTGGTTAACTCATCACATGTTGGCGACATGCCAAGAGCATTCTAAAAATTACTGTACCATATTGTTATGCCAAGAAGAGGAAGCGCTATGGCTGACGGACCAAGAGAGATAGGCGTGCTGTGCCGTGAGTGGGTCCAGTTTCTCGTTTTGAACTTGTTTGGTGTAGTAGTAACACTTGGTTTTGACAATTGATAAGATTTTATATAGGGCCTAATGTATAATTTGAAAATTATATCATTCGAAGATCCTTTCACGTTCCATTTTCAAAAAGAAAAAAGATCCTTTCACGTACGAATTTGACTGTATGCTTTGAGCAACTTGCATGTCCTATATTGCTCCTTTTTGGATACACTAACTTAGCTAGAGGTTAGACTAACTCCTGACTAACCCTGAACTAACTGTAGCCAAAGAGGTGTTTCGGTGATAGGGTTAGATTGACAATAAATGCACTTGACGGAGAGAGAAAAGTGAATTTTCAGTGGGCCCAATGAGAACTATCTCCAATTAGGAGGTAGTAGTACTTACTGTGGGAAAGGTGAAGTGATGGTTGCTTCGCCCGAGCAACTTATTACTCTAGGAATATGGGAGTACCAGCGAATTCAAGGAACAGAGAAATGATGGTTGCTTCGTCCGAGCAACTTACTATGGCGAAGGTGGGGCTCTGTGATTTGACTGCTCACTAGTCATTACTATCGTGGCGCAACGACCGGGGTGAATCTTTCCCTGCAGTTGTGCACTCAATATTGCTGCATGGCAGGTGGAGCCGGATGAAGGATGTCCCACATGTCGGCAAAACGGAGTTGAATTGTTTCTGGCATTGCTATCAATCCTTCGGGATTTGTTTATATGTATGCATAATTTTAATGAAATTGTACTGTGATGCTATGAAGGTTTCAACTTTGGTTCTCGCAGGAAATAAAAGGTTTCAATTTAGGATTCATGTGTCCTCTTGCCTCAAGATTATTTCGTTACAACATTTCATCAAATGCAAATGAAACTACCATGGCTACTAATGCATCTCAATGGTTCACATATCAGCGCCAATATTCACATCACAACTGAAGACAAAGTTGTGAGAAGGTGTACAAATAAAGAAAAATATATAATTGATTGATGTTGTTCGTAGGCATGACTCCATTTCCTGGGCACAGTGTCCATTGCTTGGCAGCTAGTTTCACCTAGCTCTGTAGCCAAAAAAGAGGTGTATGGAGGACACCTCAATCCGTTCATTTTTTGCAGCTCCACTAAAATCGAACTAACCATCCCTATTTGCAAAGATATCCAATCAATGTGATTACAATAATACTAGAACTAGATGATGAAACATAACACACACACAAATAGAAGACGATCACCTCTGTGATCTCTCTTTAGGACTAACTACTTGTTGGAGAAGATTAGGCACAGAGTTGGATGAGGAGGATAGCAAAACCAATCTCCCTTTCTGCAGTCCCACAGAAATGTAAAAACATTGCCCGTGTGACATTTTGGCAGAACTGCACAAAACACTCTTAAGAAAAAAGTGATTTGTGCAGTTCACCAAAAGGTCACAATAGCAACGAGGTGAAATGGATAGCCCTGTTTGCAAAAAAGAGGTAGAAGGGAAACAATTACTGGCCAATAACATGAGTTGAAAATACATACGCTGACAAAAAAGAAGCATATTCCATGTAATAAGGGAAAGATAGCAACATGGTGGTTTATCAAAAACGGTTTGAGGACGAGATTGCAAGATGGAAAGTACGCCGACCGAGATACATTTTGAGCAAACAACTAAAGAAGATCCACATGCAGCAATGGGGGAAGATGGGCAGTGGAGCAAGGCTGGAGGAAGCTATACCTGAGGGTCATCGGGATGTTACTAGGAGGGCACCAGCGGCCGGGATCTGCCCATACTGCGGCAGCGAGCAAGTGGCAAAGGCCCTGCCGCACCGGAGCTTGGTCAGAGAGAACGGCGGGTACCGTAGATCGGGACGTGCTGCCTCAACACCGTCGAACATAGAAACAATGCACATTTTCCACCGGCGGACGAGATGCGGCCAGATCAATGACCAACGGTGAGAGAGAGAGGCCACCGCCGCCTTGTGTGAGATGGTGTGACGAGAGACAAACCCCGGCAGGCAGGCTCCGTTGTATATAGTGGAGCAGATTTTTCCATTTTCCCCACGACAATCATTTTATATTCTATACGTGCCATTGAGGAGTGGACTATGCTTCGGTGCCTTAAGGAACCTGCCTTTGTGTCCATGATATGTGGGCCCAACAGGTGTCTGGCCAACATGTCAGTGACCCAAAGGCAGGTGCCTTAAGGCACCGAAGCTGCGTCCTTGAGGAATA
This sequence comes from Triticum dicoccoides, assembly GCF_002162155.2. Taxonomy (NCBI): domain Eukaryota; kingdom Viridiplantae; phylum Streptophyta; class Magnoliopsida; order Poales; family Poaceae; genus Triticum; species Triticum dicoccoides. Next base: position 751,162,832 of record NC_041393.1, on the reverse strand, counting down.
TATAACTTCATTTAATACTAACGCGTCAAGTCAAACTTTGTTCTGTCTAGGCGTGGTACCTGACCCTCCTTCGAGTAAACAACCACTACACGCGTCAAATTATCGTGTGGGCTGCCTTTTCATACAGAAACAAACTCCACCGTGTACTCGCACGGGTGTGGCTGGGAATGAGACGTGAGTATGTGTGTCCTGCGTGCACCTCTTCTTTAGGTGCAGGTACGTACGTGGGTGGGTGTGAGAGAGATGGTTTGTGCGAAACAGAGGCAATGTGTCGATGATATCTCAAACAAAAAAACATAACATATGCAATGTGTGTGAAATAGAGTCATGGATATATCATATATAGAGGGAGCGATCCACGAGAAGAGAGTGGAGGGATCATCGGCGTGAGATATCGATAGAATCAAAAATGGGGATGAAGTGTGTGGCTGCGCGGTCGATAAAGAGTGCCATCGAGTTTGTGTTTGCCCATGTCAAAGATACAGGGCGGCTGGCCTAATGGAATTTGAGAGGGTAGAGGTGCAGTTTTTCTCTATGGCATGGATACCTACCTACAACGTTTGACTATCGGTGTGTGTGGGGGGGGGAGGGGGCAAAGACCTAACTATAGAGAGGTAGATCGACTAGTATATGTGTGGAGAAGGAGAGAGACCTAGCTATGTATTGAGGGAGATTGATCGGCATCCATGGATATGTGTAGCAGAGGAATAAGGTTGGGAGAAAGACAAAGGTAGAGTGTCGGAGGGTTGGTGGTGGAGTGGCGTCTCACAAATGGTGGGAGAGGCCTGCTAGACAAACGGAGGGTACGAGTGCAATATCAATAAGAGAGGGCCGGGGGTGTCTGTCTGTCTATGCACGTGCATGTGAGAGATGGGTCGGAAGGTATGCAAGGATGATGAGGGGAGACGCTATGGTTGTGGTAAGCATACATAACTACATAGGAAGATCAACCATCGTGTATCCGAGAAAGGGAGAGACATAACTAGTGAGGTAAGTCTATCGGTGCATGGGGAAAATGAATTATAGTCGACCTGGCTATATGCAGGGAGATCGATACGTATACATGCATGCATGTGTTAGAAGAAAATAAGGTCCGGAGAGACAGACAGGGGGAGAGGGGTGCGACTAGGAGGTGGTGCGAGAGGCCTACCATGTCGAGGGGGAGGAGTGTGTGAGTATGAGATCGATGAAAAGAGGGGCGGGAGTGTGCACCAGCATGGAACCGTATTGGACATAGGGGGGCATGGACAGTGAGAAGAGAAGAGGGGAAGTATGTGTTTGTGGTAGGCACACTTTGCTAGAGAGGTATATCGACCGGTGTGTGCCGAAAGAAGGAGCCGAGGGGCCTAGACACACCACGGGTAAACGACCTAAAGAGAAATAATGAACATGCGCGATGGAGGGGGCGCTGAGGCAGGGTGAGAGGGGGGGCGGGGGTGTGCATGCATGATAGAAAGTTAGCGCTAGCTAGCTACAAAGAGAAGAGGATCGTGAAGGTGTAAAAGACGAACAAAGATCATTATTCATTACAAAAAAGTGGATACGGATACTTGAAGAAGATATCATAATGTAGAACATTGGTTATAATTTGGGCTAATGCGTGGCTTTTGCAGCTCAGGGCTAAATACTTGTCATAATGTAGGGGGCGGGGCACTATACTTTGTGTGATAAACACGGTGTACATATGGAAGATGGTTTATATTATGAATATATAGTTAGTACATCAAATGTACTATTATTTGGAATCAACATCAAGTGTATTCAAAAAATTGAATTCGAGTTCATATAGTACACATAGTTCATATCTATCTCTATAGTAATCGCGTGGTGTGTTGTTAAGGTAATACACGAATGATGATTGAAGTTGGCAACAATCATGATTATAGATTCTTATTGAAATAGAGAAACGAATACAAATTTAGTTCGAATTGCAGCGGTAGTATAGACATTTGGAATGCACTAAAATGTTGGTATGAGTAGGTTACATGCATTATACAGCCAGCGAAAAAATTTAATTGGACATAACATGGATTCATACTCCCTCCTTCCATCCATATAGGGCCTAATGCGTTTTTCAAGACCGCCTTTTGACTATTGACAAGATTAACAGTACATGACATGCACAATGTGAAAATTATGTCATTGAAAGCTCCTTTCACACACAAATTTAATGGTGTGCTTTGTGTAAGTTGCATGTCATATATTATTGCTCTAATATTTGGTCAAAGTTAGCCTCGAAAAACGCATTAGGCCCTATATAGATGGGAGGGAGTAGCTCTGAATAGCATTTGTATAGTAAAACGGGACAGGAATCTCTCTTTGTGTGGTGTGAATAGTTTTATTTTTTTTGTTTTTTCGTTGAGGGAAGTGCGAATTGATTTGGTACGTACAAGTACAATATTACACGTTAGGCTTGTCCCTAAAATTCAACCCGCGCCTTGTTATATCCCAAAAGTTCAGATATCGTACTCCCAAAACTGGCGCCTTCACAACCCGCGCCTTGCTATCCCGAAATTACAACACGTGCAAAAACTCCCTCCAGCTGCCAAATCCCCACATGCGAAATCCCCCTTCTAACCCTGAGCCGAAAGGGCCGCTAGTTCAAATCAGTGGGGGTACTTTTGTAACACACCCTACATTTTGGACAAGCGCGTCCCTAAGTCATGGTTCCCCCTCCCATCGCCTCCTTTTCGCCATTCAAAATCCCAGGCCGCCATAACCTCTCCGCTCCAGCCACAAAACCCCACCCTCCTCCGTCCACCACCTCATCACTACCCAGCCGGAGCCTCTTCCCCGACAACGTCGTCCACCGCAACGGCTCGATGTCCCTCATCCACCTCACCGGATGAGGATCCATTGTCCATCTCGTCGTCCCGCTGGTTCATCTGCCCCGTCCTGCACCTCCAAGGAGCTGCTCCGACGATCACCTCGTCTATCGCGGCTACTCCATCCCCACAGCACCGCCATAACCTGCTCCACCGGAACCGCAGCATCCTCACCGACTCCTCGGAGGAAGCCGAGGCCTACTCGGCGCCACCAAAGAGGTTGTACACTCATCGCATCGCAGCTTCTCCTTAACTTGACCTCCCGGCGCCGATGGTGCTCCATCCCGCACCCCCATGGAGTGGCTACCTCGAAGCCGGCGCCGCAGGCGACATCTCCATGGTGGCTCTCCCCCAGTGTGAGGCCCCTTCGGCGGCGGCAACCATACCAATCGGATCTGCTGCTGCTGGTCCGGCTCTCACGTGCTCGCTTGCGCTGCTACTGCTGCTCCGGCTCTCGCTCGCACTGCTGCTACTGCTCCGGCTCTCGCTCAGGCTGCTACTACTGCTCTCCCCCTTGCTCGTGCTGCT
>NC_041393.1:751118839-751159172 GCF_002162155.2 Triticum dicoccoides | reverse complement strand
TCACCAGCGGTGGGGGCACGGTGGTGGGGCGGTGGCGCGGGGATCGCCACAGAAAAAGTTTGGTGCAGGGGGGCCCTAGAGGGATGGCTGGGGCGGCGGTCAACCGGTGGTGGGGAGTCATTTTGGGGCGGTGAGGTGGCGGTGGACCAGCGATGGGGAGTTGTTTCGGGGCGGTAGGGCAGTGGAAGACCGGTGGTGCGGAGTTGTTTCGGGGCGGCGAGGCGGCGCGGGGTTTGGCCGGTGGTCGCTGGCGGCTCAGGGGGTGCAGGTTGAAGATGAACCGCAGGCCCTCACTAAACTACATGTGAAGTGCCTCTCTGATACCATTGCATTCAGTTTCGACAGTAAATTCCAGTTTCGACAGTTAAGTTCAGAGTCAACGGTTTTTACCTCATCTGTTGTAGTCAGGTGGTTTTTGGTGATGTAAATTTTACATCTATCACTTTTAGGTAATGCATTTTACATCATCTATTGGAGCTGCTATTAGAATCCCACTTGAGATTAACGATGTCTGTCATGTGCTGCTGCAGCCTTGACATCTTACAGCTCACCGGAGCTGCTCCAACGACAGAACGATCCATCACAAAAGGGCAGTGCCCTGGACGCTATCTACAGATGAAAGTGCATTATGTCGACTAGAGGGGGGGTGAATAGGCGATTTTTATGAATTCTTCACTGAGGAATTTGCCCATGAGGAAATTCCTTAGCGAAGAACTATTAGCAGCGGAATAATTACTCAGAAGTAAACATAACAGAATACAAGCATGGTCATCATGATGAAATGAAGACTAGCACAGAGTACAGAAAGCGTAATCACAGGATAACACAAGATGAAGACAAACAGACTGAAGAAATTGAACTGAGGAAATTGAGAAAGTCTTCAATCAAAGTCTTCAAACACAGATATGAACAAACACTCAAAACAGTAATGAGGAAATGAAAGGGTTGTGGAAATAGAACCAGTAGGTTGGTGAAGACAATGATTTGGTAGACCAGTTCCAACTGCTGTCTCAGTTGTACGTCTGGTTGGAGCGGCTGAGAATTTAAACTCGAGGACACACAGTCCCGGACACCCAGTCGTTGAGCACGCAGCTCAGGACACCCAGTCCTCACCGTATTCTCCTTGAACTAAGGTCACACAGACCTCGTCCAATCACTCGTGGTAAGTCTTCAGGCGACTTCCAAACCTTCACAGACTTGGTCACTCGGCGATCCACATTTCCTCTTGGATGCTCTAGACCTTGACGCCTAACCGTCTGGAAGAAGCACAGTCTTCAAGGGTAACAAGCGTCGGATCCACGCAGGATCAATTTCTTTAGTGATGCTCAATCACTTTGGGTTTGTAGGTGTTTGGGTTTGGGGTTTTTCCTCACTTGATGATTTTGGCTCAAAGTCCTCGGAGGATGGGTTGCTCTCAAATGACAAGTGTCAAGTTCTCTCGGAGCAGCCAACCAGCTAGTGGTTGTAGGGGGCGGCTATTTATAGCCTAGGGAGCAGCCCGACATGATAAGACATAAATGCCCCTCAATGATATGACCGTTAGGTGGATAAGATATTTTGGGACAGCTGGCGCGCAACACAGCAACGATCGGAAATTTGACTCTCAAATTCCTCAGGGCTATCATGTTCCTCACTGTGTAGGTAATTCGCACTGGCAAATTCCTAACTCCTCTGTCAGAACAAATTCATCAGTGACCAGAAGAACTTCGTCTCTGTCACTGAAGAAAGTGACTGAATTGTATGAGATTTCCAACGGCTTCACTCGAAGGGATTGGTAGGTGTAGGATTTTGAGTTGAGCATCATATGGAGATTTTTCCTTAGTATTTCCTCGACCCCCTTTAACAGTACGGTGTTTCCTATGACTCAAGAAGGAGAAAATGAAACTACGAAAACAAAATTCTTCACGCTTCATGTTCCACAAATGAATACCAAGTCTTCAAGGTCACACCAATTACTTCACTTTTAAAGTCTTCAGAAAGTCTTCAGAATATCAAAGTCTTCAGTTGAAGAACTTCATTTTTAGGGGTCGACTTTCTCTGTAAATATCAAACTCCTCATAGACTTATGGACCTGTGTATACTCACAAACGCATTAGTCCCTTAACCTATAAGTCTTCAATACACCAAAATCACTAAGGGGCACTAGATGCACTTACAACAGATTCCTCAGATCTTCCTCCACACCTCCGATAGCCACCTCTGCCTCAACTTCTTCAGCGACCAACCCAAGGATGCTGAGGTCGACATGGCTACGGGAAAGAGGTTGTACACTTGTCGCATTACTTATTACTCTACATTCATGTCGATCCATTAGGGCTATTTATGTTGAACGGAAAAACATAGCAATAGGAAATTTTCCTATGCCACTCTACTATTCAATTATTCATGCATTTTGTTGAAAGGAATGGAGAAAAACATCCACTTGGACCTACTTTTCAAAATCCTATGCATGAAAACAAGACCAAGTGCATTAGTGGCAGAATAACATTCTAATTGTACACGCTTTCATATGGTTTCACTTTATTTTGGCCATGTTTCTTTGCATTCCTCTGCTCTTCCAATTCCTGTGAACCAAGCACCCAAGTTGACAGAAATCTTGTGTTTACAAAAGCTCTATTTACCATGTGCATTCCTATCCTATTCCGGTGTTTTTCCTATCCCTGCATTTTTAGAATCATGCAAGCCAAATGAGCCCTTACAGAATTACTTCAGTTACAGGTAGGTGTCGAAGGAAACTTTGTGTGGCTTGTCCTGCTCCTGCCGCGACGTCGTCCACTTCACTTGACCTGCTCCATCGATGGAAGCATCCACCAAACCAGACATCACGACTCCTGGTTGTCGTTCTCCACCTCAGATCTCCTTCGCTGCCGTCGGCACCCACCGCAACGGTATCACCATCATCGACTCAGCAGATGAACCTGAGGAGTACACGGGTCCACAAGAGAGGTCGCACTTTTTGTTTCTGCTTATTTTATGCATTGCTTAAAATTACCTGTTACTTTATCGTCCTGTTCACCTCTTAGACTCCAAGTCAGGTCCAAATTAATGTTCAAACTTGAGTTCTAAATTAGTTGTGGGGCACATATCGAGGCAGCAATGAATAGTATCTCTGTCTAATATCTGGTTCACCTAGGGTATGCCTATGTTGTTCATCTAGGGTGGGAAACAAATATTAAAGCAATCATCATCTGTCTTTTTATTAAATCAAAGCAATCATCAGCCTGCTATCATTACTTTTGGATCCATCCACTGGTTGTTACCATCACTCTAGATTTCTGCATGCTCTCCTTACATAATCTCACCATATTATTTTCGTATGCATGTCAGATATTGTACACAGTCATGTTGAACATGTAGAGAAAAAGAGAAGAGTTTTGCGCGGCAATACAATGTCATGCAGACATCACTCCATTGTGGGTTCAATGGCAAATCCCCCCCCTCTCCGGATAGTAATCCAGAGGAAGATATCTGTTCTGAGGCAGATTTATACGCAGCTGACCACTCCTATTTACCCCCAAGGTGTTTGCTCTACCTTGGCATGATGATGTTAGTCATATCATGCATATGTTGCCTTGTAGTGCCTAGTTTTGACATCATATATGTCATCTGCTTAGTTTAGACATGTTCTGTAATGCCACCTGTTTAGTTTCTATATCATATATGAGAATTATGCAGTCTCATGTCTTTTAGCCAGCCATAATATATGTGAAATGTGCAATTCCATCCTGTTTAACCAGGCATCATATATTTGAATAATATCTTGCCCATCCTTTTCTTCCTTACATTTCCATTTCTCGATAATGTTTCTACATTAAACTACTCTTCCTGTGAATCGGCCATTTGGGTGGGAGATGGAAAAATCTGGAGTGAAAACAAGGCCTTTAGAGCAGACAGTGCTACCTGTCAAAGCAGATCTCTTGTTGGGTCCCGATAGCTCCTCAGAGATGGATTCAGAGAAAGATGACGAGTCCTATTCCCCCACCGAGGTGTATGCTCTAAATTGGCACGGCTATACTCCTCATATCATGCATATGGTGTCTTGCATTGCATAGTTTAGACATCATATACACAATATTCAACACCATGTTCTTAGTTCAGACATCATATATGCGAATGCCCTCTGTTTAGCATATAAATCACATATGTGAATTAAATCATGTGATCCTGATTACTTAGATAACATGTAAGTGAATTATGTCATGCGATCCTGTTTACTTATTTATTATATCTTTTAATTATGTTATACTATGCTATCCAGTTTAGATAGACATCATATATGTGAACTTATGTCATGTTATCCGTTTTAGTTAAACAATATACATGTCAACTATTTCATGCCCTCTTTTTCCCACACTATCTATTGCATCTGTTTCTCATACAATGACTTTACATTCAACTATGTTTCCTGTTTATCAGCCATTTGAATTGGAGTGGGTGATGCCAGTATCTAGGAGAGTAAAAACACGGTCTTCAAATAAAACAGTGCTACCTCTTGGTGGAGATAGCACCTCGATTGTACATGCACGAGAACCATCCCTAACACACATAACTCGGACTCTCGCAGATTGTACCCCTACTGCGATGGACAGAGAACCAGCTTCCCCCAATCTAACCCCAACCCCAGCAGATAGTAACCCGGTTCCTGTTGACACAGCACCATCTCCACCACAGAGCTCACAAACAAGAGCAGTTAGTAAGGCATCTCTAGTGCCCAAAGGGCCAGTACTACCACGGTGAACCCCAACCCCACCAGTTAGTACGCCTATTCCTGTGGAGGAAGCACAACCAGCCAGTCGTAGTTTAGCATCTATCACATTTGATGTTGTTAAATCCTATGTGCGTATCTTTCCATCATGGAAATATTATACTGAAGATGAAGGAAAATGCCAGTTGCAGGTGTTTGTCAAGGAGTTATGTGTAAGTAATGTTATTCATGGCAATTACTTTGCTTTGTCCCATACATTCTACCTCCATGATGGTTATAATACAGCAAATTTTCCCTTTTTTCTCAATAGAGAAGGACCGATTTGGAAACTCAGGATGAGGTAACCTGTGCTAATACCTCTGCTATCTTCAAGAATGCTTGGTGGCAGTATCAGAATTACCTGAAGAAAACGTACTTCATTGGCAACGAAACTCATCAAATTCCCTTACGTTCTCTTGAGACACATTTACTCGACGATGACTGGGAACGTCTTGTTCTGTACTGGTCCCGAACCAAGAATGTGGTAAGGTCTATGAGCTTATTTTCTATTTTAAGCACTATATTCTTGCATCTTACTGCACTCTGTTCATGTAGAACAAGTGCTTAAACCTAAAGAATAACTATTCTAATTTAAGATTCCATTGCTATCGTGCATACTACTTTGCTCTTGTATCACTGTATTTACTCATACAAACTTATTTTTAAATTGAAGGATCTAATCGAAACTCCAATGGCACAGCAGGTATGTTCACGCATGTTTCTTTAATAGGTTTGCTCTTATCAATAGCTCTGTTGAATTCAATTTCAATTGTGTATATAGTTGACTTCTCATATCATGCACATTACTAGCATCACAACAGAGCCAATAGTGTTGTTGTATATGGAGACCCGTGGTACCCATCTGAAATCTTGTTGTTCCGTGTAGTTTCCCACGCTTTGTATTCTTTCACTTCTACTTTGTCTTGAACTGATATGATTTGAACCGTGTCTCTATTTTGATTTGGCAAGACAATGTCGTGACCATAGGACATAGATATATGTTTGTTTGATGCTTTTATTATGTACTACTTGGCAATTGAAGACTTGGTAGTTTAATCCTGTCCACCTTACTAATGAACTGGTTCACCGGAATGAGTTTCATATACTAGTACATGCTAAACTTGTTATGTGTCTGCTTGTTTCTTCTTTTAGAATGCTGACAGAATATTGGGGAAGAGTGCCTTATTAAGCAATGGTAAAGGAAGTAATGCTGATAAGGTTCAGGATAGTGAGACATCCTTGTTGGTCTCCAACAAAGTTGATAAAACAGCTAAGGAAGACTATCTTGAAGACAGTGAGACAACCCCAAAGTCCTGTCTTGGTTTAGTGTTTGATTTACTAACCACTATCGCTTGCATAAGCTATACAAACTCACTGTCTGAATCAGTTCGGTTTCTTGAGTCTCAACTACAAGCTGGAAGACATCGATCAACTGATCCGCGACAAGAAGCGGAAGGACTATGGAAGTCCCTGGAGCATTCAGATGCATACTTTCTGGTGCAACAACAAGCGTTGGAGGATTTTAGCACCAAACAGGACAAAGCTAATAAGATTGCTAAGCTTATTGCCAGCATGTTGGATACCCAGGATAACGTTTCTTGAGCTCTTCTGAAGTTGTTTCAGTTATGGACTAGTTTTGCTGCCGCATTTATTTGCACTGGTGGCCAATTTAGACGGCCAGTGTATGTAATATGTTGCTTTGTTCCCTATATTTGCACTAGTGGCGAACTTTGATGCCTAGTGGATGTAATATGTGTAATAGCCATAATAGCCTAGCTTTAGTTCCTTGCTTATTTATTTCCTTGTTGTCTTGTTTAGTTATTTGCTTGTGGTCATTGTAGTTCTTTTTCTGCGTTTTCCTAGTGGCCACAATAAACTAGGCCACAATAACCATGGCAACACACAGACTGTTGTGACCATGGTCCTGCTACCTGCGTAGTAACCATGGCCCTCCATGGGCTATACGATCCATGGGCCTTCCACGGGCCGTATGATCCATGGGCCTTCTACGGGTCGTCTCATCTATGGGCCTTCTATGGGCCGTATAATCGTTTCGCCAAACATGGGCCGTACTGTTTGTGGACCAATGACGGACCGCAAAATGGGTCGTAAATGGGCTAGAGTCGAAATCGTTTGTTTTATGGCCCAACCATAATGGGCCGTTAATAGGCCGTAATTGATGACGCTACGAAAATAGCCCAACGTGTTAATGGGCCACAAGCAGGCCGACTGTAACCATGGGTTGAATATGGCCCACAAGCTGAACATGCCAGTAACAGACCGTAAGTAATCGAATTCTAGAAATGAGCCCAATAATAAATGAACCCTTAGAAGCCCGAAAGTTAACATGGGTTGGAAACGGCCCAATGAAATAATGGGCTGTTAATGGGTATAAAGTGGTGCACTGTTCATTACGGGCCAGTTTCACCACATGCCGTTAATGGGCCAAGAGTTACAAAGGGCCTCATATGGGCCGAAAGACATCATGGGCCATACATGGGCCAGAAGTTACAACGGGCTGGAATCATATTGGACGGCCCAGATGAAGTTACTGGGCGTAATTCCTATAGCCGTAATGGGTCGTAAGTTAGCGGGCCGTAAATGGGCTATATACGAACACGCCATTAATAGGCTTTCCGTGGGCCGGCCCATTACCTTTTGACTAAGTCAAATGGGCCGGCCTTTTCACCGGAATGGGCCTCTGTCGGGCCGTGCCACATGTCGACGTATCATAGGCGCCTCCTGTCTAGTGAGTGGATGACATCTGTCCCAGCGGTGAGCCAACACGTGTTTCCTCCGGCCAATGAGAATTTTACATGTGGAAAATCCCCATTGGTTCGGGCTGTTAACGGGTTATCAGATCCAAAACCGGACCCGATAGCTTAACGGCGACCCGTTACGGTGGATGCCATGTGTCGGTCACCCTTGATGAAAGCACTTCCATGACGCGCCATTTATCGTCATGGAAATGGACACTACCGTGATGATAATTTTGGTAATGTCATGGAACACTTCTACGACAACACAGGTATGACTATCTTGATTCTATCATAAAATCGTCATGGATGTACATGCATGACAGAAAACGTGACCTACTATGACAAACACGTATCATCACATAAGTGTATTTTTTGTAGTGGAGGGAGAGGGTTTTGGGTGGGCCAAGGTTTTCGGATGCGTACGTGGCAATGGTCCAGATGCCCGCAATGCCCCCAGAGTTTGCTTTCAATTTGCACGAAAAAGGATATCCCAAACGGCCATCATACTAATATAGAAATGCGTTGAATGGCAAAACACGTCCGAACTGTGCAGTTCGAATGGATGGGGCGGCTTGAGGGTCCGCATTATAGATGCACTTATCTCTCGCAACCTTCTCCGCGAACGACGTATGTTCCTTCATACTTTTTCATCCTGCAAAAAGTCCTAGTGGCCAGACTGTTCGAGCCAAAACAGGCCTGACTGCCTGGCCCATAATTTTTTAGCCCAAACGACTATAGTTTTTGAAAGTGTGTTATATCGACTAGAGGGTGGTGAATAGACGATTTTTAAAAATTCATCACTAAGGAAATTCTACTTGAGGAATTTGCTAAGTGACAAAATACGAATAAAGTACTCAGGTGCATGCATAACAAGACAGTAGCATAGTCATCATGATGAAATGAAACATACATAGTGCACATGTAGCATGTAAATAGGATAAGCAGGCAAAAGACAAGGTGACTAAATAAATAGGATTGAGGAAATAGAGAAAGTCAAAGTCAAAGTCTTCAAACAGTAACGATCAATTTGATCAACACATAAGCGAGGAAATGAATTTTTTTAGGAAATAGAACCAGTAGCTCGGTGAAGACAGTGATTTGGTAGACCAGCTCCAACTGTTGTGACAGTTCTACGTCTGGTTGGAGGGGCTTGGTATTTAAACCAAAGGACACACAGTCCTTATCGTAATCTCCTTGAGCTAAGGTCATGATACGTCCATTTTGCATCATGCTTCTCATCGGGAGGGGGAAATCATCACCATCATCATCACCAAAGATCCTCTCATCGGGAGGGGATCAATCTCCATCAACATCTTCACCAGCACCATCTCCTCTCAAAACCCTAGTTTATCTCTTGTATCAAAACCACAAATTGGTACCTGTGGGTTGCTAGTAGTGTTGATTACTCCTTGTAGTTGATGCTAATTGGTTTACTTGGTGGAAGATCATATGTTCAGATCCTTAATGCATATTAATACTCCTCTGATCAAGAACATGAATATGCTTTGTGAGTAGTTACGTTTGTTCCTGAGGACATGGGTGAAGTCTTGCTATTAGTAGTCATGTGAATTTGGTATTCGTTCGATATTTTGATGAGATGTATGTTGTCTCTCCTTTAGTGGTGTTGTGTGAACGTCGACTACATGACACTTCACCATTATTTGGGCCTAGAGGAAGGCATTGGGAAGTAAAAAGTAGATGATGGGTTGCTAGAGTGACAGAAGCTTAAACCCTAGTTTATGCGTTGCTTTGTAAGGGGACGATTTGGATCCATATGTCTAATGTTGTGGTTAGGTTTACCTTAGTACTTCTTTTGTAGTTGCGGATGCTTGCAATAGGGGTTAATCATAAGTGGGATGCTTGTCCAAGTAAGATAAGTACCCAAGCACCGGTCCACCCACATATCAAATTATCAAAGTACCGAACGCGAATCATATGAGCGTGATGAAAACTAGCTTGACGATAATTCCCATGTGTCCTTGGGAGCTCTTTTCTCATTATAAGAAACTGTCCAGGATTGTCCTTTGCTACAAAAAGGATTGGGCCACCTTGCTGCACTTTATTTACTTTCATTTCTTGTTACCCATTACAATTTATCTTATCACAAAAGTATCTGTTACCTACAATTTCAGTGCTTGCAGAGAATACCTTACTGAAAACCGCTTGTCACTTCCTTCTGCTCCTCGTTGGGTTCAACACCCTTACTTATCGAAATGACTACGATAGATCCCCGACACTTGTGGGTCATCAAGACTCTTTTCTGGTGCCGTTGTCGGGGAGTGAAGCGCCTTTGGTGAGTGGGACTTGGTAAGGAAACATTTATATAGTGTGCTAAAATTTTCTGTCACTTGTTACTATGGAAACTAATCCTTTGAGGGTCTTGTTCGGGGTATCTTCACCCCGACCAGTAGAGCAAAGAGTTGCTCCTCAACCTACTGAACCTACTGAACCTACTGAAAGTATTTACTTTGAGATTCCTTCGGGTATGATAGAGAAACTGCTAGCTAATCCCTTTGCAGGAGATGGAACATTGCATCCCGATTTACACCTTATCTTTGTGGATGAAGTTTGTGGATTATTTAAGCTTGCAGGTATTCCCGATGATGTTCTCAAAAGGAAGGTCTTCCCTTTATCTTTGAAGGGAGATGCATTGACATGGTATAGGCTATGTGATGATACGGATCTTGGAATTATAAACGATTGAAGTTGGAATTTCACCAGAAGTTCTATCCTATGCATCTTGTTCATCGTGATTGTAATTACATATATAATTTCTGGCCTCGCAAAGGATAAAGCATCACTCAAGCTTGGGGGAGGCGTAAGTCAATGTTATATTCATGCCCCAATCATGAGCTCTCAAGAGAAATGAGTATTCAAAACTTTTATGCTCGGCTTTCTCTCAATGATCGCACCATGCTTGATACTTCCTGTGTTGGTTCTTATATGTTGAAGACTACTAAATTCAAGAGGGACTTATTGGAAAGAATTAAACGCAACTCTGAAGATTGGGGTTCCGACGATGGTAAGGAGTCAGGTATAACACCTAAGTTTGATTGTGTTAAATCTTTTATGGATATCGATGCTTTTCGTGGATTTAGCGCTAAGTATGGACTTGACTCTGAGATAGTAGCTGCTTTTTGTGAATCTTTTGCTACTCACGTTGATCTCCCTAAGGAGAAGTGGTTTAAATATAATCCTCCCATTGAAGTAAAAGTAGCTGCACCTATTATAGTTGAAGAAAAGACTGTCACTTATAATGATCCTGTTGTTCCTACTACTTATGTTGAGAAATCTCCTTTTCCTATTAGGATAAAGGATCATGCTAAAACCTCAACTGTTGTTCGGAAGAGTAATACTAGAACTTATACACCTCCTGAGAAATCAAAGTTGAACCTAGTATTGTTATGGTTAAAGATCTCTTGGATGATAATTTAGATGGGCATGTTATTTACTTTTGTGAACAGGCTGCTAATATTGCTAGACCAGATGCTAAGATACATAGACCTGTTGTAGGCATGCCTGTTATTTCTATTAAAATAGGAGATCATTGTTATCATGGCTTATGTGATATGGGTGGTAGTGCCAGTGCAATACCCTATGACTTATATAAAGAAATTATGCATGATATTGCACCCACTGAAATAGAAGATATTGATGTTACTATTAAGCTTGCCAATAGGGACACCATTAAGCCAGTAGGGATAGTTAGAGATATTGAAGTCTTGTGTGGGAAAGTTAAATACCCTACTGATTTTCTTGTTCTTGGTTCCCCACAAGATGACTTTTGTCCCATTATTTTTGGTAGACCCTTCTTGAATACTGTTAATGCTAGGATTGATTGCAATAAGGATACTGTTACAATTGGCTTAGGCGATATGTCTCATGAGTTTAATTTTGCTAAGTTTCGTCGACAACCCCGTGATAAAGAATCACCCAGTAAGGATGAGATTATTGGTCTTGCTTCTATTGTCGTGCCTCCTACAGATCCGTTAGAACAATATTTGCTAGACCACGAAAATGATATGTTTATGAATGAAAGAAGGGAAATAGATGAAGTGTTCCTTCAACAGGGTCCTATTCTGAAACACAACTTTCCTGCTGAAATCCTAGGGGATCTCCCTCCACCCAAGGATGATCCCGTGTTTGAGCTCAAACCACTACCCGATAATCTTAAGTATGCTTATCTTGATGAAAAGAAAATATATCCTGTTATTATTGGTGCTAACCTTTCAGAGCAAGAAGAAGAAAGATTATTGAAAACTCTAAAGAAGCACCGTGCTGCTATTGGTTATACTCTGGATGATCTTAAGGGCATTAGTCCCACTCTATGCCAACACAAAATTAAAGTGGAGAAAGATGCCAAACCAGTTAGAGATCCTCAATGACGATTAAATCCTAAGATGAAGGAAGTGGTAAGAAAGGAGATACTGAAGCTCCTTGAGGCAGGTATAATTTATCCCGTTGCTGATAGTGAATGGGTAGGTCTTGTCCATTGTGTTCCCAGAAAGGGAGGTATTACTGTTGTTCCTAATGATAAAGATGAATTGATCCAGCAAAGAATTATTATAGGTTATAGGATGGTAATTGATTTCCGTAAGTTAAATAAAGCTACTAAGAAAGATCATTACCCTTTACCTTTTATTGATCAAATGCTAGAAATACTATCTAAACACACACATTTCTTCTTTCTAGATGGTTTTTCTGGTTTCTCTCAAATACCTTTGTCAGCGCAGGATCAATCAAAAACTACTTTTACATGCCCTTTTGGTACTTTTGCTTATAGACGTATGCCTTTTGGTTTATGTAATGCACCTGCTACCTTTCAAAGATGCATGATGGCTAAATTCTCTGACTTTTGTGAAAAGATTTGTGAGGTATTCATGGATGATTTCTCCGTTTATGGATCCTCTTTTGATGATTTCTTGAGCAACCTTGATCGAGTTTTGCAGAGATGTGAAGACACTAGTCTCGTCTTGAATTGGGAAAAGTGCCACTTTATGGTTAATGAAGGCATTGTCTTGGGGCATAAGATTTCCTAGAGAGGCATTGAAGTTGATAAAGCTAAAGTTGATGCTATTGAAAAGGTGCCATGTCCCAAGGACATAAAAGGTATAAGAAATTTCCTTGGTCATGCCGGTTTTTATAGGAGGTTCATTAAGGACTTTTCTAAAATCTCTAGGCCTCTGACTAATTTATTACAAAAAGATATTCCTTTTGTCTTTGATGATGATTGTGTAGAAGCATTTGAAATACTTAAGAAAGCTTTGATCACTGCACCTATTGTTCATCCTCCTGATTGGAATTTACCTTTTGAAATTATGTGTGATGCTAGTGATTATGTTGTAGGTGTTGTTCTAGGGCAAAGAGTTGATAAGAAACTGAATGTTATCCAGTACGCTAGTAAAACTCTTGATACTGCCTAAAGAAATTATGCTACTGGAAAAGAGTTCTTAGCGCATGTGATAAGTTTAGACCTTATATTGTTGATTCCAAAGTTACTATTCACACAGATCATGCTGCTATTAAATATCTTATGGAAAAGAAAGATGCTAAGCCTAGACTCATTAGATGGGTTCTCTTGCTCCAAGAATTTGATTTGCATATTATTGATAGAAAGGGAGCTGAGAACCCCGTTGCAGACAACTTGTCTAGGTTAAAGAATGTTCTTGATGACCCACTACCTATTGATGATAGCTTTCCCGATGAACAATTAGCGGTCGTTAATGCTTCTTGTACTGCTCCTTGGTATGCTGATTATGCTAATTACATTGTTGCTAAATTTATACCACCTTGTTTCACATACCAACAAAAGAAAAAGTTCTTTTATGATTTAAAGACATTACTTCTGGGATGACCCACACCTTTATAAAGAAGGAGTAGATGGTGTTATTAGACGTTGTGTACCTGAGCATGAACAGGAACAGATCCTACGCAAGTGTCACTCTGAATCTTATGGAGGACACCACGCTGGAGATAGAACTGCACATAAGGTATTGCAATCCGGTTTTTATTGGCCTACTCTCTTCAAAGATGCACGTAAGTTTGTCTTATCTTGTGATGAATGTCAAAGAATAGGTAATATTAGTAGACGTCAAGAAATGCCTATGAATTATTCTCTTGTTATTGAACCATTTGATGTTTGGGGCTTTGATTATATGGGACCTTTTCCTGCCTCTAATGGATATACACATATTTTAGTTGATGTTGATTACGTTACTAAGTGGGTAGAAGCTATTTCAACTAGTAGTGCTGATCATAACACCTCTATTAAGATGCTTAAAGAAGTTATTTTTCCGAGGTTTGGAGTCCCTAGATACCTTATGACTGATGGTGGTTCACATTTTATTCATGGTGCTTTCTGTAAGATGCTTGCTAAGTATGATCTTAATCATAGAATTGCATCTTCTTATCACCCGCAGTCTAGTGGTCAAGTAGAGTTGAGCAATAGAGAGCTCAAATTAATTTTTCAAAAGACTATGAATAGATCTAGAAAGAATTGGTCCAAAAAACTTGATGATGCATTATGGGCCTATAGAACTGCATATAAAAATCCTATGGGTATGTCTCCGTATAAGATGGTTTATGGAAAAGCATGTCACTTACCTCTTGAACTTGAACATAAAGCATATTGGGCTATTAAAGAGCTCAACTATGACTTCAAACTTGCCGGTGAGAAGAGGTTGTTTGACATTAGCTCACTTGATGAATGGAGAACCCAAGCCTATGAGAATGACAAGCTGTTCAAAGAAAAAGTTAAAAGATGGCATGACAAAAGAATACAAAAGCATGAGTTTAACGTAGGTGATTATGTGTTGCTATTCAACTCTCATTTAAGATTTTTTGCAGGAAAACTTCTCTCTAAATGGGAAGGTCCTTACGTTATCAAGGAAGTCTATCATTCCGGTGCCATAAAAATCAACAACCTCGAAGGCACAAGTCCGAGGGTGGTGAACGGTCAAAGAATTAAACATTATATCTTAGGTAATCCTATCAATCTTGAAACTAATATTATTGAGACCGTAACCCCAGAGGAATAGGAATACATAAGGGACACTTTCTAGAATGTTTCAGACTCCGAAAAGGAATAGGTATGTGGTACGGTAAGTAAACCGGCTCCAAAATAGTTCTAATGGCAATTTTCCTCTGTTTTGGAATATTTAAGAATTTTGGAAAGAAAGAAGTAATCCGAGAAGGACACGAGGCCTCCACGAGGGTGGAGGGCGCGCTGACCCTTACTAGGCGTGCCCCCTGTCTCGTGGACACCTCATGTGCCTCCTGGACTCCTTTTTCTTCCACGTTACGTATTTTGGTCGGTAAATATTCATTATATAATCTCCTGAAGGTTTTGACCACCGTATCATGCAAATATCCTCTGTTTTTGTTTTGAGTTGTTCCTGTTGCAGATTTAGAGCAATATGTCGTCTCAGGATTCGGAAGGGGAAAGCTATGTGGCTGATTACCTTGCAGACCCTAAGGTCTATGGGGACTTGGAGCATGGTGGCTGGACCACTGAAGAAGAGGAAGACTATGAGCCTAAGGGAAAGGAGGAGACGAGTTCAGACGAAGACAAAACCCCATTACCTCAATCTGGGGACATGCATGTGGGGTTTAAAAAGTCAAGCTTCCCTGATAGAGCAAAGAAGCCAAAGATCGAGTTTATCCCTTTTCGTCTCTTGCAGGAAAATAAACAGGAACTATGCAAAAGGATATTAAGTCTTGAGCAGGAAATCGATGGTCTAAAGGAGCAAAATACTATCCTCAAGCGTAAATTGAGGAAGAAGCCTACATCATCAAAAAATCCTACTTCACCACTTCCGAGGACATAATCATATGGGTATGGGCACTCCCCTTGGCAACTGCCAAGCTTGGGGGAGGTGCCCCGATATCGTATCACCATCACACTCCTATCTTTACCGTTTTACTTAGTTCGATCCTTTTAGTAATATCTTGATCTAGTAGATTGAAGTTTTGGTATCAAGTAGTTTTGAGTTTTGCTTTGTGATCTCTTTATGTAATCGAGTCCGTGAGCTATCTATAATAAAGATTAGTGTTGAGTCAAGGGCTTTGCTATCTTGCTATGATCTTGAGAAAGTAGAAAGAATAAAAAGAATAAAAGAGTTCATATTGATTTTATGGATAGTAATGACTTCACATATAAAAAGTATGAGGCATAAAAGTTCTTGAGAGTTGAAAAACATAGTTTTGGTCATCGTTGCAATTAATAGGAAGTAACAAGGAAAGAGAGGTTTTCACATACAAATATACTATCTTGGACATCTTTTATGATTGTGAGCACTCATTAAGTATGACATGCTAAAAGAGTTGATGTTGGATAAGGAAGACAACGTAATGGTTTATGTTTTCTCACATCTCAGTTAAAGTATATTGTCATTGATCTTCCCAACATGTTGAGCTTGCCTTTCCCCCTCATGCTAGCCAATATTCCTTGCATCAAGTAGAGATACTACTTGTGCTTCCAAATATCCTTAAACCCAGTTTTGCCATGAGAGTCCACCATACCTACCTATGGATTGAGTAAGATCCTTCAAGTAAGCTGTCATGTTGCAAGCAATAAAAATTGCTCTAAATACGTATGACTTATTAGTGCGGAGAAAATAAGCTTTATACGATCGCGTGATATGGAAGTAATAAAAGCGACGGACTTCATAATAAAGGTTCATATCACAAGTGGCAATATAAAGTGACGTTCTTTTGCATTAAGATTCTGTGCATCCAACCCTAAAAGCACATGACAACCTCTGCTTCCCTCTGCGAAGGGCCTATCTTTTACCTTATGTTTTTACTTTATGCTTGAGTCAAGGTGATCTTCACCTTCCCTTTTTTCATTTTATCCTTTGGCAAGCTCCTCGTGTTTGAAAGATCCTGATATATATATTCACTTGGATGTAAGTTAGCATGAATTATTATTGTTGACATCAACCAAAGGTGAATACGTTGGGAGGCAAGACAATAAGCCCCTATCTTTCTCAGTGTCCGGTTGAAACTCCATAACCACAAGTACTGCGTGAGTGTTAGCGATTGTAGAAGACTATATGATAGTTGAGTATGTGGACTTGCTGAAAAGCTCTATTCTTGACTCTTTCTTATGTTATGATAAATTTCAATTGCTTCAATGACTGAGATTATAGTTTGTTAGTTCCCAATGAAGTTTCTAAACTATACTTGACATTGTGAATTGAATGTTACTTGAGCATAAGAAATCATATGACAAAATCTATATATGTTGTTGTTATAAGAATGATCATGATGCCCTCATGTCCATATTTTATTTCTATCGACACATCTATCTCCAAACATGTGGACATATTTTTCGATTTCGGCTTCCGCTTGAGGACAAGCGAGGTCTAAGCTTGGGGGAGTTGATACGTCCATTTTGCATCATGCTTTTATATCAATATTTATTGCATTATGGGCTGTTATTACACATTATGTCTCAATACTTATGGCTATTCTCTCTTATTTTACAAGGTTTACCATGAAGAGGGGGAATGCCGACAGCTGGAATTCTGGCTGGAAAAGGAGCAAATATTGGAAACCTATTCAACACAGCTCCAAAAATCCTGAAACTCCACGGAAGTCATTTTTGGAATTAGTAAGAATTATTGAGCGAAGAAAACACCAGAGGGGGCCCACACCCTGGCCAGGAGGGTGGGGGCGCGCCCATCCCTACTGGGCGCGCCCCCTGTCTCCTGTGCCCCTTGTGGCCCTCCGGTGCCCATCTTCTGCTATATGAAGGCTTTTACCCTGGAAAAAAAAATCAAAAGCAAGCTTACGAGATGAAACTCCGCCGCCATGAGGCGGAACCTTGGCGGAACCAATCTAGGGCTCCGACGGAGCTGTTCTGCCGGGGAAACTTCCCTCCGGGAGGGGGAAATCATCACCATCGTCATCACCAATGATCCTCTCATCGGGAGGGGGTCAATATCCATCAACATCTTCACCAGCACCATCTCCTCTCAAAACCCTAGTTCATCTCTTGTATCCAATCTTGTATCAAAACCACAAATTGGTACCTATGGGATGCTAGTAGTGTTGATTACTCCTTGTAGTTGATGCTAATTGGTTTACTTGGTGGAAGATCATATGTTCAGATCCTTAATGCATATTAATACTCCTCTGATCATGAACATGAATATGATTTGTGAGTAGTAACATTTGTTCCTGAGGACATGGGTGAAGTCTTGCTATTAGTAGTCATGTGAATTTGGTATTCGTTCGATATTTTGATGATATGTATGTTGTCTCTCCTCTAGTGGTGTTGTGTGAACATCGACTACATGAAACTTCACCATTATTTTGGCCTAGAGGAAGGCATTGGGAAGTAATAAGTAGATGATGGGTTGCTAGAGTGACAGAAGCTTAAACCCTAGTTTATGCGTTGCTTCATAAGGGGCTGATTTGGATCCATATGTCTAATGCTGTGGTTAGGTTTAATCATAAGTGGGATGCTTGTCCAAGTAAGGGAAGTACCCAAGAACCGGTCCACCGACATATCAAATTATCAAAGTACCGAACGTGAATCATATGAGCGTGATGAAAACTAGCTTGACGATAATTCCCATGTGTCCTCGGGAGCTCTTTTCTCTTTATAAGAAACTGTCCAGGATTGTCCTTTGCTACAAAAAGGATTGGGCCACCTTGCTGCACTTTATTTACTTTCATTGCTTGTTACCCGTTATAATTTATCTTATCAGAAAACTATTTGTTACCTACAATTTCAGTGCTTGCAGAGAATACCTTACTGAAAACCGTTTGTCATTTCCTTCTGCTCCTCGTTGGGTTCGACACTCTTACTTATCTAAAGGACTATGATATATCCCCTACACTTGTGGGTCATCAGGTCACACATACCTTGTCCAATCACTTGTGGTAAGTCTTCAAGGTGACTTCCAAACCTTCACAGACTTGGTCACTCAGTGATCCACAGTTCCCCTTGGATGCTCTAGACCTTGAGGCCTAACCGTCTGGAAGATGCACAACCTTCAAAGGTAACAAGCATAGGTTCCACATAGGAACAATCTCTTTAGTGATGCTCAATCACTTTGGGTTTTAGGTGTTGGGGTTTTGGGTTTTTCCTCACTGGTCATTTTCTCTCAAAGTCCTCGGAGCATGGGATGCTCTAAATGAAAAGTGTAAATCTATCTCTCGGAGCAGCCAACAACCTAGTGGTTGAGGGGGCAGCTATTTATAGACAAGGAGCAGCCCGACATGATAAGACATAAGTGACCCTAATGATATGAACGTTATGTGGATAAGATATTTGGGACAGCTGGCGCGAAGCACAGCAACGGTCAAAAATTTGAGCTCTCAAATTCCTCAGGCCTATCATGTTCCTCATTGTAGGCAAATTCGTACTGGCGAATTCCTAACTCCTCATTCAGAACAAATTCCTCATGGGCCAGAAGATCTTCGTCTCTGTTACTGATGAAATTGACTGAACTACAAGAGATTTCCAAGGGCTTCACTCGAAGGATTGGGTATGTTTAGGCTTGGAGATGAGCATCACTTGGAAATTTTTCCTTAGTATTACCTCGACCCCCTTTAACAGTACGGTGTTTCCTATGACTCAAAAGAAGGAAATGAAACTGCAAAAACAAAAGTCTTGACACTTCATAGTCCTCGCATCGATATCTTCAAGGTCACACCAATTTTCTCATTTTCAAAGTCTTCAAGAAAACCAAAGTCTTCAAATGAAGACATTTATTTTTAGGGGTCGACTTTTATCGGATATATCAAACTCCTCAGAGACTTATAGACCTGTGTACACTCACAAACACATTAGTCCCTTAACCTATAAGTCTTCAATACACCAAAATCACCAAGGGGCCCTAGATGCACTTACAATCTCCCCCTTTTTGGTGATTGATGACAAATAGGGTAATATTTCAACGGGGATAAACATATGAAGTGTAAATACTGAATTTGAGGAATTTTATTGCAAGATATAGAACTCCAGCTGAAGATGTGCATATTTGAGGAATTTGCTTTGGACTGCAAATGCAAATGGTAGGATAGAATCTTGGAAATCTCCCCCTATATCTCGTAATCCATTCATGCATTTAACATATAGTATGAAGAATTTGAAATGCATGATGGAAAATGGTGTCTGACAAAATTCAGGATGCGTGCATTAAGGTACTTGAGGAAATAAGCATACAGAAAGTAGTTCAAAAGTATCAGCCACCGTCGGACTTAAGTTTACAACTCATCAAACAAACACTTCAGAAGAACGAGAGTTGTAACTTAACGAAAAACAGCCCATATATAGAGACCCGCTTGAAGACTAACTCAAATTCCTCCCCTTTGTCGTCAAATGACCAAAAGGGATGAAAAATGAGGACTAACGCCCCTAAAGAATATCATCTTGAGGTTGATGGAGGAGCGCCGGTGTTGTCAGGTTCATTTATTGGAGTTGGGCCTACCGCAGTGTCGTCGAGATCTTCAGCTTCGTCCTTCTCACGCAATGAAGAAAATGAACTTGTGACCAGTTGAGGAACTTTAACCTTCTTGAATTTCTTCAAAGAAGGATGAAACCAGTCAAAGTTCTGCTGAAAGTC
Source organism: Triticum dicoccoides (assembly GCF_002162155.2). NCBI lineage: Eukaryota > Viridiplantae > Streptophyta > Magnoliopsida > Poales > Poaceae > Triticum > Triticum dicoccoides. The sequence goes on along the minus strand of NC_041393.1, from coordinate 751,139,091 downwards.
CATCTGCTTGAGGTCTTCATCACTGTAAAGATGAGAAAGTATAGCCCAAGTGCGATCAAAGATTTCATGCACATAGTAATGATTCTTCTTCATAGTATTCTGCATGATAGTCATGTTTTGAAGAATTGAGCCAAATTGACGCTTGACCACTTGTGATTGCGATCGAATTTCTGATGATGACTTAGAAGAAGCTCACGATTAGTCATCACACGCGGGGCAGTGGCTTGAGGATGTTGCTTAGTGCCTTTAGCAGCAGAGTCCTGTGTTGGAGAGTCATCATTGGTGGAGTAAGATGCAGCCTTACAAAATTGACCATCCAGTGGACGAGTGCCTTCATCAATAACAACAACTTTGCCTTTTTCATCAACTAGGGAAATTGTCCTTTTGAGAACTTCAATAAGAGGCAGAAAGCTAAAGTGATTCTGAAAGTCAGCCTTGTACGGAATTGAAGACCTGGTTCTAATGAACCTCATTATCCAAGGAGCATAGGGCTTCAATTCAAACGGTAAAAGAGCAACATTGGACAAAATTCTCATGAAGAGATCATGATAGTTAATGGGAATCCCATGGATGATGTTGAACAGTAGATTCTTCATGATGCCAACAACTTCTTCTTCTTCAGGGTTGTGGCCTTTGATCGGACTGAGTGTTTTGGTCAATATGCGGTAGATGGTCCTAGGCACATACAAAAAATCCTCCACGAGGAAAGTGGTTCTTGGAGCTTGGCTTAGATGCAAAGGCTTCATCAATACTTGCATGAGATGATTTTGAAGTTCAGCTTCCTCATAGATAAGCCTTGCACCTTCTACTGGAGGGCTGACTGGGATGGCATGAAGTAATTCAATTGTTGGAGCTTTGTAGTGAGTGTTTTCAGTCATCCAGTCCATAACCCATGAATTGACATCTGAGACATTGCGAGTGAGGTGCAGTTTCTTCAGGCACGACTAAAGCAGAGCACAATTACTCATCAACATAACTCACATATCACATCATCATATCTCAAAACTATTACTAAGAATCAAGTTTATTTTGTCCAATGATCTTCATGACATTTTTTTCTTTATCCTTCTTGGATATCTATCACTTTGGGACTAATTTTCATGTGTTGCTTTTCATAAGCTCAAACAAATATAAGTAAAGATCATGAGCATAACAAATTTTCTTTCTCTCAAAACAATTTAAGTGAAGCAAGAGAGAATTTCTTCAAAATGTTACTAACTCTCAAACAAAACTAAGTGAAGCAAGAGAGCATTTCTTAAAAAATACTAAGCACACCGTGCTCAAAAAGATATAAGTGAAGCACTAGAGCAAGTCCTAGCTCATAAAAGATTTAAGTGAAGCACAGAGAGCAATTCTAATGAGTCATGATATAAATTTGGCTCTCTCAAATAGGTGTGTACAGCAAGGATTGATGACTTAAAACACAAAATAAAAAAAGCAAAGATACATATCATACAAGACGCTCCAAGCAAAACACATATCATGTGACGAGTAAAAATATAGCCTCGAGTAAAATACCGATAGTTGTTGGAAGAAAGCGGGGATGCCACTTGGGGGCATCCCCAAGCTTAATTGGTTTCTCATTTTTGGATAATAGCTTGGGATGCCGGGGCATCCCCAAGCTTAGGCTCTTACATCCTTCCTTCATCCATCGTAAGATAACCCAAAACTTGAAAACTTCAATCACACAAAACTCAACAAAACCTTCGTGAGATCCGTTAGTGTAAGAAAAATAAATCACTACTATAAGTGTTGTATCAAACCAATTCATATTTTGTTTTTGTATTATATCTACTTTATTCCAACTTTTCTATGGCAAAAACTCATCAATGAAAACCATAGAGCCATCAAAATAAGCACACAACACAAAGAAAACAGAATCTATCAAAACAGAACAGTCTGTAGTAATCTGACTTTTGCGAATAATTCTGGAACTCCAAAAATTCTACCAAATTAGGAAGACCAGGGTAATTTGTATATTAATCTTCTGCAAAAGAATCATAGCAAAAGCTCTTTTTTGTGATTTATTAAAATTATTTTCATGAGCACAAAGTTTCTGTCTTTTTCAGCAAGATCAAACAACTATCACCCAAGAAGATCCTAAAGGCTTTACTTGGCACAAACACTAATTAAAACATAAAAAATACAATAATACCAGTAGAATAATTGTGCTAACACTCAAAAACAAAAAGCAAAAATCAAAAATAAATTTTATTCATTGGGTTGCCTCCCAACAAGCGATATAGTTTTACGCCCTTAGCTAGGCGTAAGGCAAGGATCTAAGTTTGTCATCTTTGGTTCGAGATCCATAAGATGCCCTCATGATTGATTCATAAGGTGTCCTGATTTTAGTTCTAGGAAAGTGTTCCATGCCCTTCCTCACAGGAAATTGGAACTTAATATTGCCTTCTTTCATATCAATCATGGCACCGATAGTGCATAAAAACGGTCTACCAAGAATAATTGGACAAGATGGATTGCAATCAATATCAAGAACAATAAAATCAATGGGCACATAATTACTATTTGCAAGAATAAGAACATCATTAATTCTTCCCATAGGCTTTTTAATAGTAGAATCCGCCAAGTACAAATTCAAAGAACATTCTTCAAGATTAGTAAGACCAAGCACATCACATAAAGATTTCGGAATTGTAGAAACACTAGCACCCAAGTCACACAAAGCAAAACACTCATAATTTTTAATCTTTACTTTGATAGTAGGTTCCCACTCATCATGCAATTTTCTAGAAATTGAAACTTCTAATTCCAACTTTTCTTCCAAAGCTTTCATCATAGCATCAACAATATGCTTAGTAAAAGCTTTGTTTTGTTCATAAGCATGGGGTGAATTTAGCATGGATTGCAACAAAGAAATACAATCAACAAAATAGCAACTATCATAATTAAAGTCTTTGTAATCCAAAATAGTGGGTGCATCACTAGCTAAAGTTTTGACCTCTCCAAACCCACTTTTATCAATTTTCTCAACAAGATTTTCAACCACCGAAATATTGGGACGCCTTCTACCTAAAGTTGACTCTTCTCAAGTCCCTTACCATTCTTAACTTTACTAAACAAGGAATCAATAGAAGAAACACCAATCGTTTTAAGATCTTCATCATTTTTGCAAGAATAATCACTATAAAAAGCTTTCAAAAATTCTCATTTAGCTCTAAGCATAGCAGTTCTTTTCTTACTTTCGTCCATAGAAACATAAAGAGCTTTAATTGATTCATCAACTTTAGGCACAAAAATTTTCATCTTGAGATTTTCCACATCATGAGCAATTCTATCAACACTTCTAGACAAATCATCAATCTTATTCAACTTTTCTTCTATGGAAGTGTTGAAAACTTTTTGTGTGTTGATAAATTCTTTAATATTATTCTCAAGATTATAGGTGTTCTTATTATTATTATAAGATTGATTTTCTTAGGAATTACCATAATTATTAGAGGAATTACTAGGAAAAGGCCTAGGATTAAAATTTCCTCTATAAGCATTGTTGTTGAAATTATTGCGAGAAATAAAATTCACATCAATGGCATCACTATTTTGCTCACTCAAAGTAGACAAAGGCATATCATTAAAATCAATAGGAGCACTTTTACTAGCAACCAATTTCATAAGAGCATCAACTTTATCACTCAAAGAAGAAATTTCTTCAACCAAATTAACTTTTTTACTAATAGGAGCCCTTTCGGTATGCCATTGTGAATAATTTGCCATGATACTATCAAGCAATTTGGTGGATTCACCCAAAGTAATTTCCATAAAAGTACCACCCGCGGCGGAATCTAAAAGATTACGAGAAACAAAATTCAATCTCGCATAAAATTTTTGTATGATCATCCAAAGATTTAACCCATGAGTTGGGCAATTCCTTATCATAATTTTCATCCTTCCCCAAGATTGTGCAACATGCTCATGTTCAAGTTGCTTGAAATTCATGATCTGGGTTCTAAGGGAAATAATTTTTGCGCGTGGAAAATACTTAGTGATAAAAGCATCTTTGCACTTATTCCAAGAATCAATATTATTGCGAGGCAAAGAAGAGAACCAAATTTTTGCAGAAACACGCAAAGAAAACGGAAATAATTTCATCTTGACCACATCATTGTCCACATCTTTTTTCTTTTGCATTTCACATAATTCCATGAAGGTATTGAGATGGGACGCGGCATCCTCATTAGGAGTACCAGAAAATTGGTCTTTCATAACAAGATTCAGCAAAGCAGTATTAATATCACAAGTCTCCGCACTGGTGGTGGGAGGAGCAAGAGGAGTGCCAATAAAATCATTTCTGTTGGTATTTGAGAAATCACATAACTTGGTGCTCTCTTGAGTCATGATGACCACACAACAAGATCTCACTCAAAAACAGATTCGGCAAGAAAACGGCAAATGGAAAAAGGGAGGCGAATAAAACGGCAATTTTTTGTGAAGTGGGGGAGAGGAAAATGGGAGGCAAATGGTGAATAATGTAAATTGCAAGGAGATGAGATTTGTGATTAGGAACCTGGTTATGTTGAAGATCCTCCCCGACAACGGCGCCAGAAATTCCTTTTGATGTCGCTTGAAGCTACGTCGGTATTTCCCCAAAGAGGAAGGGATGATGCAGCGCAGCGGCGGTAGGTATTTCCCTCAGAAATGAAACCAAGGTTATCGAACCAGTAGGAGAACCAAGCAACACAACGTAAACAGCCCCTGCACACAAGTAACAACACCTCGCAACCCGACTTGTTAAAGGGGTTGTCAATCCCTTTCGGGTAACGGCGCCAGAAATTGCATGTTGACGGGAGAAAGTTGTAATAGACTGAAATAAATAGATCGCAAATAAAATCAAGTGCAGCAAAGTATTTTTGTATTTTTGGTTTAATAGATCATAATAAAAATGCAAAGGAAAAGTAGATCGCAAGCAAATATATGAGAAATAAGACCCGGGGGCCGTAGGTTTCACTAGTGGCTTCTCTCGAGAAAAATAGCAAATGGTGGGTAAACAAATTACTGTTGGGCAATTGATCGAACTTCAAATAATTATGACGATATCCAGGTGATGATCATTACATAGGCATCACGTCCAAGATTAGTAGACCGACTCCTGCCTGCATCTACTACTATTACTCCACACATCAACCGCTATCCAGCATGCATCTAGTGTATTAAGTTCATGAAAAAATGGAGTAATGCAATAAGAACGATGACATGATTTAGACAAGATCCATTTATCTATGGCGGTAGATATAGATCCCATCTTTTTATCCTTAGTAGCAACGATACATACGTGTCGGTTCCCTTTCTGTCACTAGGATCAAGCACCGTAAGATCGAACCCACTACCAAGCACCTCTTCCCATTGCAAGATAAATAGATCAAGTTGGCCAAACAAAACCCAAATATCAGAGAAGAAATACGAGGCTATAAGAGATCATGCATATAAGAGATCAAACAAACTCAAATAACTTTCATGGATATAAAAAGATATAACTGACCATAAACTCGAAGTTCCTCAGATCCCAACAAACACACCGCAAAAAAAGTTACATCATTTGGATCTCCAAGAGACCATTGTATTGAGAATTCAGCGAGAGAGAGAGAAATCCATCTAGCTACTAACTATGGACCCGAAGGTCTACAAAGAACTACTCACGCAGCATCAGAGAGGCACCAATGGAAGTGGTGAACCCCTCTGTGATGGTGTCTAGATTGGATCTAGTGGTTCTGGACTCTACGGCAGCTGGATGAATATTTCGTCGATGCTTCTAGGGTTCTGGGATTCTTAGGGTATTTATAAAGCAAAGAGGTGGTCCGGGGGCACCCGAGGTGGGCACGCCTGGGCCTCCTGGCGCGCCCTGGTGGATTGTGCCCTCCTTGGGGCACCCCCCCAGGTGCAACTAGGGCCCGTTGCCTTCCTTTTGGCCCATAAAAATTCATCATGGAGTTTCGTGGCATTTGGACTCCATTTGATATTGATTTCCTGCGATGTAAAAAACATGGAAAAAAGGAGCAACTGACACTTGGCACTATGTCAATAGGTTAGTACCAAAAAATGATATAAAATGACTATAAAATGATTATAAAACATCCAAGATTGATAATAAAACAACATGGAACAACAAAAAATTATAGATATGTTGGGGACGTACCAGCATCCCCGAGCTTAACTCCTGCTCGTCCTCAAGTAGGTAAGTGATAAAAAAACAGAATTTTTGATGTGGAGTGTTGTTCATCAAGTCATATCATATTCTTTTCTTTATAGCATGGACATTTGGACTTTTTATGTGATTCAAAGCAATAGTCTATTTCACCTCTTTCTTTACCGTCTTTAATAGTACAAGTATACAACTATGGTTCATCATTATTTATTTGGTTCTTATGTAATTCTTGAACATATGTACCTATGAATCGAATAATGCATTGGTTGTTTGAACCTGATGGATATGAATAAAGCTGTAGCATACATTCAAATTCAAATCCAAATCCAAATCCGGTACAATTTGAAAAAACAGCAATTAAATTACGGTGAAATTACGCTCTCCAGGTTGTTATGGCACACACGATTGGTAAAACACAAATGTTTGCGATATGCACCATAATCCGAGACGATTCACAGAGAGGAAACATGTGAAAGCATGCACACAGTTGTCGTTTGCAAAGCGTGTGCGATGTTAGACAATATCGCAAATGGTGCGGGCAAACTAAATGTTTGTGTTAGTTGCCTTATCGTACACGATTCGCAACCTTGAAATGTTTCTGATGAAGTATGCATCATAAACATTGCACCACAGAATAGCGTGTGCGATAGTTGTCGTGTACGATAATGTTACGACGATCTGACTTTTCGTAATCCTGCCCGACACTCGTACGATGATTAGCTAATCTTCTTAACGGTGACTGTTTGTGATGGGCCACGCATCATACACGTTCTATAATAGTGAACCGTTTGTGATGGGCCGTGCATCGTAAACGTAGCACCACAGAATACCGATTGCGATGGCAGTGCAAGCAGAAACGAGTAGGAGTACTGTAGGGGCCCTATCCCCGATGGTTTTTGGGTCGTGTGGGAAGGTCCCCCTATCGCCCACACTCACTTGGTGATGGCTCCAAATGCTGTCGCGAAAAGGGGTTAAAAACCGTTTTTGTAGCACCGACGCGCACCAGTGAATCATCAACAATAACAAAGCCATATAATGATGCTGCATTTGTTAGTGTGGCATAATGAGTGGGGCCAAAGAGGTCCATGTGAAGCAATTCAAAAGGACGAGTGGTAGTCATGATAGTCTTCGAGGGATGCTCGGATATGGTAATCTTTCCAGCCTCACAAGCCCCGCAAAGATGATCTTTGCGGAATTTGACACCCTCGATGCCAATGACATGCTTCTTGTTCACAAGTGTGTGCACCTCATGCCAGCATGACCGAGTCGATGATGCCATAGCCAGCCTTCTGAAGCTTTTGCAAGTAGACATGTGGCAGGTTGTGGTCCTGCAGAGAAATCAACAATATACAAGTCTCCTCTCCTAAAGCCTTCGAAGACTTTCGATTTGTCAAATTACATGAGTACTATGCAGCGATATTTGCCAAAGATGACAACCATATCAAGATCACAAAGCATTGAGACAGACATGAGGTTGAATCCGAGGGACTCGACAAGCATGACTTTGTCCATGTGTCGATCCTTTTAGATTGCAACCCTACCTAAACCCAATACCTTGCTTTTTTCCTTTATCAGCGTAGGTGATATGCTTCAGATGCGATGGAGATAGAGCAGAGTCCATGAGTAAGTTCTTGTCACTGGTCATGTGATTTGTACATCCACTGTCGATGACCCACTCAGTAGCTTTGAGAGATTGATCCTGTAGATGAATTAGTGCATCTTACAAACTCATATACTTCATAGTGAAGAATATGACATCAAATTCATCAGATAGAATTTCATCAAGTAGTGCAATAGATACAGGAGCATAAGGACGTGCGAAATGAGTAATTCATTTCTTCATGATTAGCTTGCGTCCTTTCAAGCATTCTCAGGTCTCCAACAAATTCTTCAGACGTTCAAGTTCTTCTGGAGACCTGACCCCGCATAAGAGATTAGTTCTTTTTCTTCACTACCCACATCTGGAGGGGTGGCAAAGAGTTCATCATTCTATGAGCTCCATATGAGAAAGGTGGCATTGAAGCCAGTGCACTTTGTTTCATAGAGGAGGGGTTAGAGTATGCATATGAGTAAGCAGAGAAATTCTTCGAGGACTTATGAACATAATGATTTGAAGAATAATGCACATATTCATGACCCTTAGATTTTCCCTACAAAACAGATGCATTAGCACGATGATGATCATGTGAGGATTTTGATCCATATGAGGAATTTGATCCATGTGAAGACTTTGGTCCATATGAAGAATTTGATCTAGGGTTCCTATTCTTCACAGGTGGTGTCATGAGGACATTCACCTGAATATGATGATTCACATGTAAAACCAGATAAAGTAGATGGATCTATGGAAGGTCCTTTCGCAGCAACCCATGAGGTTTTGGGATACTGCTCAGGTTTTCAATATGACCCATCAGTATTGAGTTTCCTCTAAAATGCAATACCCTCTTTCCTAGGGTTCCTGTTCAGGATCTGCTTTTTAAGCACATCACAAAGAGCTTGATGCCCTTTGAGGCTTTGTACATGCCTGTCACATACAATTCCTTCAACCCTGCATTTTTTAGTGATACTTTTGGTATCCTCAGATGAGGAATTTGTGACAATAGAGACAGTTGAAGAAGTCGCAGCAACAGAAGCATTTGAACTTTCAGGTGAAGAATTAGCATATTCATGTTCGATACATTTCAAATAAGGTGCAATGAATTCTTCCTGAGCGGTGCTGATCTATTGAGCAAGCAAGGAATTATTCTCCCTCTGAAGATCATCATGAGTTTCCCTTAGTTTCTCAAGATCTTACTTTCTCTGAAGAAATTCATAAGAAAGCTTCTCATGATCGGCTAAGAGAGTTTCATGACGACCTTGAAGGTTATCAAACTTAGACTTAAGACATTAAAATCATCAGTCGGGGTTTGAGTTTGATTCACTTCCTCACCCAACAGGTCATCGCTTTTGTCTACCAAATTTTGAATCCCTTCCAAAGCTTTTTGTTGTTTAGTGGCAATATTAGCAAGTTTGGAATAGCTAGGTTTGAGGTCATCATCAGATTCATCTTCACTAGATTTATAGGAAGGATATTTGAGTGCCTTGGCGCCTTTTGCCATGAAGCAATAGGTGGGCGCAAAGTCATCGTCGTGATCAACAGCGGAGTTGGGGTTGCCATGTTCCTCAGTGTTGAAGATGGACTTGCTAACGAAAGCAGTAGCGAGAGCTAGGCTCGCCACACCAGAGTCTGACTCCTTAGATTCCTCCTCTTCCTCATTTTCCTCAGATTCAGCTTCAGAGTCCATTTCCTTGCCAATAAATGCTTGAGCCTTTCTGGAACTGCTCTTCTTGTGAGATGAAGACTTTGAATATTTTGATGATGAGGACTTTGAAGATTTCTTCTTTTTCTTCGAGTCATCTGAACTGTCATCCTTGTACTTCTTCTTCTTTGATTCCTTCAGCCACTGAGGACAACCAGCCATGTACTGACCATGCTTTTTTTGCATTTGTGGCAAGTCCTTTTCTTGTAATCGCGGGATGATTAATATGATCTCAAGTCATCATCACTTGAAGATTTTCCAAAACGGCCACGCCTTGAGAACTTTTGGAATTCCCTCACGAGCATTGCTAGCTCCTGGCTTAGTTCCTCAGGATCACCAAGGCTGCTGTCAGAATCTTCCCCTTCAGATGAGGAAGTTGCCTTGGCCTTCAATGCACGTGATCTTCCATAGCTTGGCCCGTAGAGGCGTCTCTTCTCAGCTTGTTGGAATTCATGAGTATTCAGTCTCTCGAGGATATCAGCAGGATATAGTGACTTGTAGTCTCCGTGTTCTTGAATCATTAGTGCTAGTGTATGGAATGAGGAATCAAGTGACCTCAGTAATTTCTTCACCACCTCGTGGTCGGTGATGTCCGTGGCACCAAGTTCTTGAGGCTCATTGGAGATGTCAGTGAGGCGATCAAAGGTTTGCTGAAGATTTTCGTTGTCGAGTCTTCTGAAGCGGTTGAAGAGATTGTGAAGAACGTCAACTCGAGAATCACGTTGGGTTGATATTCCTTCGTTGACCTTGGACAACCTATCCCAGATAAGCTTTGCATTCTCCAAAGCACTCACTCTGTCGTACTATCCTTTGCTCAAATGGCCACATATGTTATTCTTGGCTTGAGAGTCAAGTTGCTTGAATCTCTTCACATCAGCAGCGTTTATGGTAGGAGTGACAGGCGGAACGCCATTTTCCACAATGTACCAGAGATCGTTGTCAATTGCCTCAATATGCATGCACATCTTGTTCTTCCAGTAGGGGTAGTCCGTCCCATCGAAGGTAGGACACCCAGCCAAGACCTTGATTATGCTTGCAGTCGACATAACTAAAACTCCAGGTGGTTAAACCAAAATCACACAGAACAAGGGAGTACCTTGCTCTGATACCAATTGAAAGTGTGTTATATTGACTAGAGGGGGGTGAATAGGCGATTTATACAAATTCATCACTAAGTAAATTCTACTTAAGGAATTTGCTAAGCGATGAAATACAAGCAGCACATAAAGTACTCAGGTGCATGCATAACAAGATAGTAGCGTAGTCATGATGATGAAATGAAACATACACAGAGCACATGTAGCGTGTAAACAGGATAAGAAGGCAAAAGACAAGGTGACTGAAGAAATAGGATTGAGGAAATTGAGAAAGTATTCAGTCAAAGTCTTCAAACAGTAATGATCAAGTTCATCAACACATAAGTTAGGAAATGAAAGGGTTTAGGAAATAGAACCAGTAGCTCGATGACGACAGTGATTTGGTAGACCAATTCCAACTGTTGTGACAGTTGCACGTCTGGTTGGAGCGGCTTGGTATTGAAATCAAAGGACACATAGTCCCAGGACACACAGTCCTTACTCTATTGTCCTTGAGCTAAGGTCACACGGGCCTCGCCCAATCACTTGTGGTAAGTCTTCAAGGTGACTTCCAAACCTTCACGGACTTGGTCACTCAGCGATCCACAATTCCTCTTGGATGCTCTAGACCTTGATGCCTAACCATCTGGAAGACAGTCTTCAAAGGTAACAAGCATCAGTTCCACACAGGAACAATCTCTTCAGTGATGCTCAATCACTTTGGGTTTTAGGTGTTGGGGTTTTGGGTTTTTTCCTCAGTGATCATTTTCTCTCAAAGTCCTCGGAGCATGGGATGCTCTAAATAACAAGTGTCAATCTATCTCTCGGAGTAGCCAACCAACTAGTGGTTGAGGGGGTGGCTATTTATGGCTAGGGAGCAGCCCGACATGATAAGACATAAGTGCCCCTAATGATATGACCGCTATGTGGATAAGATATTTGGGACAGCTGGCGCGAAGCACAACAATGGTCAAAAATTTGAGCTCTCAAATTCCTCAGGGCTATCATGTTCCTCACTGTAGGCAATTGGCACTGGCGAATTCCTAACTCCTCAGTCAGAACAAAATCCTCAGAGACCAAAAGATCTTCGTCTCTGTCACTGAAGAAATTGACCGAACTGCAATAGATTTCCAAGGGCTTCACTCGAAGGATTGGGTATATGTAGGCTTTCAGATGAGCATCACTTGGAAAATTTCCTTAGTATTACCTCGACCCCTTTAACAGTATGCATGGTGTTTCCTATGACTCAAAAGAAGCAAATGAAACTGCAAAAACAAAAATCTTCACGCTTCATAGTCCTCGCATTAATATCTTCAAGGTCACACCAATTTCCTCATTTCAAAATCTTCAAGAAAACCAAAGTCTTCAGATGAAGACATTCTTTTTTAGGGGTTGACTTTCTTCGTATATATCAAACTCCTCAAAGACTTATAAGACCTATGTACACTCACAAACACATTAATCCCTTAACCTATAAGTCTTCAATACACCAAAACCACCAAGGGGCACTAGATGCACTTACAGTTTTTATCCCACCACATATACCCCTCCACCACTTCGTGGAGAGGTTGACTAACACAAAAAGAAGAACCCTAGATTTGAGAAAAAGCTCCCTCTTCTTCTCCCCACACCAAATCGAAGATTCTGAGAATATTTGTGATAGTTCTTGAGAGAGATTTCACCCCAAGCATAGATCCACTCCTTCTCTTGAAAAAAGTAAGTTGTGTTTTGAGCAAGCTTAAAAGCATTTTCCCCTTGATCTTGTTACACCTGGAGGTTTCAGACTCCTATGAGGTAGGATTCTTCCATGAGGAATCAACTTGTGATTTACCATCGTGAAGTTTGTAAAGGTTTGGAAGCCACCTCAAGGTCTACCACTACTAGTTGAAAATCGCATTTGTTGTGATATCTCAAGGAAGAGAATAGGGATCCTTCATGGTGTTGGTTTGACCATCTCTCCAACATTGACCGGCTTACCTGCAAGAAGGCGAACATCAGAATACATTCTCATCATCATGTCTTTGGTTATCTCTAATCCCAGCTCTCTGCTTGTGGTTTACATTGGTCAGTTGGCATTGCATTCAGTATAACTTGTTGTACTGCTTATCTCACTGTAGCAATTTTTTAGGCTCACATTTATATTCGCATAGTCTAAACTCGCTAATACTCCCTGCGTTCCTTTGTATAAGGTGTACTTGTTTTTTGAGAAGTCAAACGAGTGCAAGTTTGACCGAGCTTCTAAAAAAATATATGAACATTGACAATACGAAATTTATATCATTTGATCCATCATGAAAAGTAGTTTCATATTATATCTACCAGGTATTGTAGATGATGTTATTTTACTCTATAATCTTGGTCAAACATTCAAATGGTTGACTTGGACGGAAACCACTACACCTTATATTCTAGAATGGAGGGAGTAATCGACTAAATTTATAATTATACCTATTCAACCCCTTTTTAGGTCCATCTAGCTCCTTTTAACACTACAATTGTGTCATTATTCCCCTTATGAGTAGTGCTAGAATTGATCACACTTGCACTTGTTGTGTTACCTCCACCCCAGATAGGTGCCAATATTTTGTCTATAAATTGTGTGCAAGCTGCCAGTCTCGGGCTTTAAAATCGCCTGTTTTATTAATAACATGCTTTACATCAGATGGCATGTATCCCCCTAGCAACATGTCATTTATCTGAGAGGAGACCTTGCATTGGACTTTCTCTTGTAATGCAAGATCAGTTACTCGCATTTCCTAAGTGAATAGGTTAGCGAAATACGATTGCATTAGAGTATTGAGAGAACAGTACCTTCAGTCCATAAATCGTGTTTGTTTTTAAATAACTTATACCTAAACACCTTTGCCCTGATCAACCATAAGGGTCAAAAAATGAGGTTTTCTTGTCACTAATTTTGAGCAAGATGACTCCTGAGCGTTGCATCTAGTGGATGTCTTCTAGTTCAAGTAAAAACCCAATAAGTTCAAGAATGTCCTTTCTTCTTACTTTGATTCGTCGTCTATATGGACTCACATCACATTTTTTCTAGGTCTCACTGATCCTTTCACAATCATTTTTTTAGTTCCTTCAGAACATGTTGGTCCTAGTCATGGAAAATGCCATGCATGTACCTAGCTTGCCTAACACTCCACCTTTCATTGCATCCAAACATGATTCCTCCCATGCTCTGTGGACCATGTCATGAAATTAGGCTTCCTGCAACCAACACACCTCAAAGGACGCCTGGCCTTTTGGTCTACTTGTTGAATTATAGTGGAAGTTATTATCCACTGTAATAGTGGATTATCAGAGTGATTTTACTCGAGATTTTGAAGCCCTTCATAAGGGAATGTTAGTTACCAACCATTGTTGCAGACACCCTTGTCCAACCTTTTCCATTATACGACTTCGATGCCAAGTAAATTTATCTTCAAGGAACCCCATGGCCTCTAGATCAGTGTCATTAGCTCCTCCTAGAAAGCTTGCATTTATCCGGTTTGGTTCCTTCTTCTTTTTCACGATCAAGTAGTATCACATTGAAATCACCCATCATTAGCTAGGGTAAATCATGTTGGACCTTTAAGTAACTCATCCGTTCCCATGTCGTATGTTTCTCTTCCAGCTTGAACTCACCACACACACCGGGGAACGTCCAACTCTCTATTCCAAAATAAAATAACACTAGCCTTCCTTCCATCGCTAGGATTCACCATAACCGATTCCATATGAAGACAACGATACCAACACACTGTCGAGAAGGGTTCTAACCGTGTCTCCGAACAAAAACACCAATGAGTTAATCTGTGCTAAACGTCCAACAAAGCACAAACTATCAACATTTCCCAACCCCCTGTAGTTTGAGGCTAAGGCTTGGGCGTTACTCCATCATGAAGCCCGTCGATTTTGAGTTTCCCAAAGCGTTCATGTTTCCTTCACAATTGTCGGGTCTCTTTTTGGGGGTGGGATGGGAGTCTGGCTGGGATAATTTGGTGCATTTGGATCATCAAACTGTTACACCAGCCGCCCGACCTTCGCAGAAGTGCCCTCATGCGGTGACAAAATAAGAAACACGCTCTTCCTTTTATGTTTTGCGTCTAGAATATCCATATCACCCCCTTCTTTGTTGCTTGCATTAGTCAACAACAACTCCAACTAATTTTCGGTGCTTTAATAAAGTTAACACGCATTCCACTTTTCCTCCTCTAAATGTCTTCCTGGCATTGGACCTCATTCTCTCCCCTGTCAAAATCATCCTCCCATGTGTTGTGCATAAAACTGAAATGAGCCTCTGCCCTGATTGATCCGTCCTCGCTCGTTGCATCATCTTAGAGATGGGCACCAACTCCAATGAGCGCGTAGATTCTTGAAGACCAGAAAGCTTGGAAATGGATGCCATCGCCATGCTTCTTGAAAATGTGCCCAATCATGCTGGCATACTGAGCACCAATCACACAATTGGCTTCTCACCATGTATGACTAAAACTTTCTTCTTGAGTGGCTTTCGAACATCCAGTTTAATACTTGTGCGAAAAAAGTTTCTTGAAAAATCCTGAGATGCTTACTCGACAGTAATGAATCCACCACCCACGCTAGCAAGGGTTTTTAACATATCGATAAACCCGTCCAGGAGGTCGTGAATCAGAATTCAAATATTCACATGACGTAGCTTGGATGTGGCTGACTTTGCAAATCCATCATAAGGTGCTAGAACTAGGGCGAAGCCTTTGTATGTCCATGGAACCCCTTCCCTCTCCTTTTCCTAGTCACCGAGACAAGAAAACTGCATTGTGTAAAGGTTCTAATCTACATACTTGATCTTCACTTCTTGAGCTACGTCCCATGACACTCGCATGTTCTTGTAAAGTCAAAACATACTCCATTCTCTGTTCGTGTGCATCCGGGCTATAGTCGTCCAACGGGTTGCCTTCATCCGTGGCGGCGCCTCATTCTCAAACACAACATTGTCGAGATAATCTTCATTGAGGCATAATTCCTTCATCATTGCTTGTAGATCGCCTTGGTCCATCGCCGCAGCCTTCAAAAGTCCACCGCCATGAAGCCCTAGCCCGAGAGTAGCTATCGAGCTAAAATACTAACTCCCGATCAGCATGAGAACCCTAACCAAGGTCGAGCGACGATGCACGATCACCCCTACTCCAGCCCGATCGAGGACCAAGCAAGAGAGGGCTGGGAAAACTCAATACTAGTGGGGGCGACGAGACGACGAGACGGCAGAAACCCTAGCGGGGAGGGAAGTTTGGGCAGCCCTCCAAAAAAGAAAGTTTGGGCAGTTTGCAGATACATGAGAGCGAAATGCATCCACATCCGGATCCGGCCTGCCCTAATAAACTCGGATGCCTTTTCGCTCGGGCCCACCTTGGTGCCATAAAACAAGGCAGAGTACGAACACGCATTCCTCCGCTCCCCACCAATCGAGTCGCGAGACAATTCCCTTACATAGAACTACTCCGACGGGACGGACCCACGTAACAGGGAGATGATTTCGCGAACGCAAAGCTCATGCACTTTACCGACTCGCCCGGCCTCGACTTGACCCACCCGCAAGCTAAATGCAGGGGGCCCAGGGGCCGGTGAGACGGGTTCACGAACACCGGGTCTAGGGCTCTAGGCGGCGGCCACTGCTGTCCGTCTCCTCCTCCTCGCCCAACTCGCGTCCGCCTCCGTCTCCGCATCCACTTATAAAACCCATCCGCCCTCCCGTCGCCTCCCTCTTTTCCTCTATTTCTGCCAGAGAAAAGAAAGAAATCACACCTCCCATCCATCTCAGGGCGGCGGCGTGCGCGAGTTCGTCTCCTGCGGCTTTCCCCATGGCGGAGTACGACGAGCAGGGCATGGCCATCGCGGCCGCCGAGATACTTCTCAGCCTCCGGAGCAGGAAGCTGGCGCGGTGGCCGGACTGGGTTCCGCGCCCGTCCAGCGACCCCGCCGCGGATCTCCAGCGGCCGGAGGAGGCGGAGGACGAGCTGCCGCCGATTCCGGAGGGATGGCCGAAGCGGCCGCGGTTGCCGCCCCGTGCGGTGGCGAAAGGAACCGCGTGGCTGCTGTCATGGGAGAGTCCCTTTGCGCGGCTGGGGGAGCATCTTGTCGCCAGATCCGGTGCGTGCTCCAGCGGGGACGAGAGGGCGCGGTCGCACCCGCGCGTCACGAAGGTGAAGCGCGAACCTTTGGCGGCGCGGAGGCCGGAGACACCGCCGTACTACGTCTCGGCCGCCGGATCCGGCCCTTCCACCAGCGGCATGGACAGGGCGCGGTCGCGGCGGCGGCAGCGCGTGAGCGAGAAGGCGCAGGCGACGGCGGCCGCGTGGACTGACGCCGCCATGGCGGCATCGAGCCCGGAGACGCCCTTCGACTACGCCAACGCCGCTGGATCAGGGGCGTCCTCGAGCGGGGACGAGGTGGCGCGGTCGACGGCGAAGCGCAAGGCGCAGGGGTCGGGCGGATCCGGAGTTCCTTCTAGCGGCGACGAGGGGTGCAGCTCGCCGGCGAAGCGCGCGCGGGCGGACATCTCCATCGCCGTCGCCGTCCAACCCAAGGCAGGCGCGGTTAAACTTGAGGTGAGTTTTTTTTTTAATCGCCTTATCGCTTTCTCATTCTCTGCGGTTTATTCGACTCGCTTTTGGACCCTGGAGGCCTTTCTTGCATGCCAATCTTGTTGAAGTCGCGTGAATTGCAGCAGTATTTCCCCCCTCGGTTTTGTGCGACTCTGTCTCGTTACTCATCAATCTGTCGAGGAAGTTCCTTTGCCGTGATTTTTTTTTTGCCTGTCCCGTCGTTGATGTGTTCATACGTGTGGCGTGGCGTTCTTCGTCTGAATGAGCTGGTTAGAAGATGAAGTTCTTGTGTCGTACTCCGGCGCCAGCGCTTCGCCGGAGAGGATAAATCATTCTCTCGCATACGGCCTCCGGCCTCCGGGATCGTTTTCGTGACCGTATGGCTTTTGTGTGGACCCTTTGCCTTGGCCGTTGGCACCGTGTCTAGTGTAGCTGGAGGTAGGCGATGGCCGACGAGGCAAGGTAGATAGAGTAGTTCTGTTATACGCCGCATTTATCGCTTTTATTTATTTATTCCTCGCTCCATCCAATCAGTAAATAAGGGGTAGAAAAAAAAGGAAAAGTAATAGGAAGAGAGAAAAAAGGAAGCAGCAGTCGTGAAATCTTGAGTAATTTAGTAAAGTCGATTATTGCGGGGTTTTGAATTGGAAGGCGATTTGATTAATTATTGTGTGTGTCGTTGGCTGCGGATTTGGAATTACTCAATTACTCCATGTTGTGTGTGTTTTCGCTGTGGACGAATCCCCATCTCCATCATGTGATAGCTGCACTCTCCGTGCGTGTTTCTCGCCCTCGAGTGGTAAAATTTCGTTTCCCTCTGACTTGCCTTGCAAGATTGTAGACTTCCTTCGGGGTTTCGGTGCTGTTTCCCGTGCGGCCGCGTGGGTCCGGCCAGTTTTTGTGGACCCGGTCCCACGGAGTTCGAAGGTTGTCATCGGATTTTCCTTTTTTGTCGCCATTTATTTTGCTAAATTCAGGCGGAAAATGCGGCCTAGAGAAATAACCGCAGTACATCTTCAGTGGAAAATAACGCGAAGATTGAAAGCTGGATGAAGTTTTTTTTATAGGGTAACAGAAAGTTTTGCCTGCCTCTGCTTGCGGCAGGGTTGTTGTAAAGTGGTGCGTGTGCCTTTACGTGTCAGTCCGGGATGTGGGTCCCTTTGACGACCGACGTGCACAGGGGTGGGGTGCCGCCCATCGGTCGGCAACGTGGTCATTGGATGCCGCAGTGACCACTCCCTGGTCCAGCATGGGCTTGTGAGTCGCGACTGGTGTGGTATCATGTCACCGCACCAGACCCGCCAGGGCTGCCGACTTCTTTCCTTCAAAAACGAAGTCCAACTCTACTACAGTAACTAGCTTCTCAAAAAAAAAAAATTTACTACTGTTATAAGTGTGCTGGCTTATTTGTTGCTAGTACTAGTAGGAGCTGTCTCGGTTCCTTTGCATTGCATCTATGAGAGTACGGAGTACAACTATTTTATTCCGCGATGATTTTCTTAACAGTGATTCCACGTGATTCCCTCGATCTTGCATCTTGCCGAGATCCGTCTAGTTGTTGTCATCCTGTATTTGTTTAAGCAGTGTGCTTTCGTATTTTTCTCAATTTTCCTGGAGCTTCCAACTCAAATCATTTTGGTTGATGCTGTGCAGGATCAAAAGATCGAGAACAATTACCGGGACGAGAAGGGCCACTTGATGTTTGACCTCAACGAAGATCCAAGCATGGCGGAGGAATGGTGACTGGTGAGAGGCGAGGAGGACCCGGAGAGGATTTTGCTAACTAGTTGGTGTGCTTGGGGCGAATCAACCCAGCTGCTCATGTGTACATAAAAGGCAAAGCCAGTAGAAGAAGAGCCGGTGAGGGTGTGTTAAGCTGAGATCGGAGCTTAGAGGGTATACTCATCATTAGATTTATATCAGGGTTAACTTAGTCTGCTCTCTTCTGTTGGACGTACTGCATGCGCCGGTGCGCTTCTGGCTCGCTTTGCTCAATGCCGTGTACTGCAGTCCCTGCTATTTTCATCTTTGTTTGTCCTGTTTATTATCCGAATCAACTGATACGGTGCATGAATTGAAACAATAATATATACTTCATTAGGTATTTTCTTCTTGTTTGTTTCATATTGGCTATTTGCTCAGCTGCTTCTTATTAGGAGGATTTACAGTCCGTTTAATGGAATTGATGATTTACCTTCTAGTATGGTACACACCCGTCCACTTTTTCTTCTGTACAATAAAGGTTATATTTACATGAACCTGTTTATTTGGTTATTTACAGTTTATAATAAATACTCCCTCCGTCCGAAAATACTTGTCATCAAAATGGATAAAAGAGGATGTATCTAGACGATGTTTTAGTTTTAAATACATCTATTTTTGTCCATTTTAATGACAAGTATTTCCGGACGGAGAAAGTACTATCAAATAACAATTTTGCTAGAACTCATCTAGATGAGATATAATTTGGTCTCATTCACCTTTTATAGTCATTAGATGTGATGCTATAAGATGCGTGTGTGCTGACGTGTATTGTATCTATTCTTGTTTTCAAAGTGGATGAGACCAAATTATATCTCATCTAGATGAGTTATAGGTACCCCCATCAAATAATGGTTTAGCACTGTGATTGTGAGCCGTTCGGGGCAGCTTGTCGCATGGGTGGTTGAACTGGGGTGGATTTGCCTGCGCCACTTTCTCCTTCCCCTCTACTGCTGTAAGCTTTGCCCGGTACCATTATACACAGCATCTTAGCAGTAGCGCTGGACAAAATAGGGCGCTACTGCTACTTAATAGTAGCGAGTTTAAATAAACCGCGCTACTGCTACTACTTTAGCAGTAGCGCGTTCTGCTAAAGAACGTTGCTGCTATACTTGTATTGGGCGCAGATGGCTAGCCCCACTTAGCAGTAGCGCGTTTCTCTGAAACGCGCTACTACTTACTTACCTTATCCTAGAGCGGTTCACTGCACTGGTACCCTCTCACTCACTCTCTCTCCCTCTCACTCGCTCTCGCTCGGTCGTCCGCCGCCGTCGCGCTGCTCCTCACCGAGGTACTCCCTCCTCCCCCCTCCTCCGGCCGCCCTCCTCCCACCGCCCCTCCCTCCTCCTTCTTCGGCCGCCCCCTCCCTCCTCCTCCTCCGGCCGCC
>NC_041393.1:751084452-751118627 GCF_002162155.2 Triticum dicoccoides | reverse complement strand
CCTCCTCCGATCCCATCGGCCTCCTCCCCTCCTTCCTCCTCCCTCCATCTTTTTTCTCTTCTGTTTTTTACTATTGTATAATGTAGTTTTTTTACTGTTTTTAGTAAGTGTTTAAAATAGTTAGTAAGTAAATTAATAAACTAGTTGAACTAGTTTGGTTTTGGTAATAACTAGTTGAATTAATAGAACTAATGTATTTTTAGTAAGAAAATTAATATAACTAGTTGAACTAGTTTATTTTTAGAAAGAACTAGTTTATTTCTATTTATAGTAAGTTTATTTTTTGTAAGAACTAGTTGAATTAATAAAACTAGTTGAACATGTCACATTTGTTGTTATTTTTTTAGTTTAAGCAATTAGTGATGTTATATGTATGATACTATTTGGGATGTATTAGTGATAACTTATAGGGTTTTTGTTTTTGCAGAAATCAAGGAGACCCTCCATCATCCCCGCCGTCGTCCCCGTCACCGATCCCCTCCGACCTCGAGGTGAGACCAGCCAAATCTCCATGTCAATATTAGTCCTATAAGATATGATGTAGATAAAAACATGTATATTTGTGCTGCTCAAATAGGCCTATGTAGATAAAAACATGTATATCCGAGTGGCCTATGTTTTGCCGGAGTGTTGATTAATTTTCGTTCCGGCAAATTTCAGGTGCTCGATATGTCCTGTTTTGGCAAAGGTCATCTGGAATTTTCCGTGAATTTTGGCATGACTTGTCCTAGAATATGTAGGAAATATCAAGTGGCCTGGATTTTCTAGAAAGATAATTAAACAATATTTCAGGTTGACTTTAATACTGTCAAGGCCGAAGAATCCCGACTATTGCCGTGGGGGTCGTTTCTCCTTCTCCGGGTGCTAGACCTTTGTTATGCACTAGGAGAAGGAGGAGTAACGACCATCACCAAAGGTCGCAAATGTCAGAGAGGAATCAGTGAGGGAGAGTATCCACTATATATGAGAGGACGAAGAATCCCGACTGTTGTCGTGGGGGTAGCTTCTCCTTCGTTTCCATGTGTTAGACAATTTGGTGTAATGCACTCGGGAACGAAAAGAGGAGCTACCGTCACCGACGGTCGAATATATACACCACGTGAGCTGAGAGTTTTCAAGAAAAGACTCGACAGACTCATAGTCAACCCGTGATGAATAATAATGATCTAATTTAGTTTTTGTAGTACATATATTTAATTATACAAGTTTAATATTTGAATTATGAACATAGGAAATGTCGTCGGACGAAGAAGGTCCCGGGGAGTGCTCCTGGTGCGGCGACAACCGTTGTTTCTGCGATAGGCCTCACCTGGACGACGATCGGCGCTTCAGCATTAAGCTCGAGGCGACCTTCGATTGTGAAATGGTACGCTACGATGCTAAGTGTTTTTTCGTAATTAAGCTCGACTTCTACTACTTCAGCGTGTAATTTTCGTCTTTTACAATTGGGACTATTCCGTCTGTGCCCCCAATTCCTTAGTTGTGCTCAGTTTTCCCCACTCGCTCATTTTGCCTTTGTTTTGAGCAACTTTTCAGGGGCAAAAGTGAGGAAAATGTGAAGGCAAAATTTTTTGAGTCATGGGGAAAAGTGAGTAAAAAGTTAACGAATGGGGAAAAGTGAGCACAACTAAGAGACGAGGGGCATAGATTTTGAGGTGATGATGATGATGATGATGATGATGATGATGATATTTATTATATCATTGGGTGAAAGTCCATCCACTTGAAACTAGTCCACGGTTCTTTCTCCCACTGATGTAATAACTCATTATGATGTAAAATCATTCTCTAAATTGTTGCGGTATGAAAACTTGTATAAAGGTGTATGAATACAACATGAAATAAAAATGAAATACGGAATAATAGTAGTACCGCGTGCTAGGAGAAGCGCTACTACTAATTACCAGTAGCGCTCGTTTTAGAAAGCGCTGCTACTAAGTCGATGTAGCAGTAGCGCGGTCCAGCCCACGCTACTGCAAACCTTTAGCTGCAGCGCCTTACTAGTAGCGTTGTACCCCGCGCTGCTGATAGGCTTCAAACACGTGCTACTGCTAGGGTTTTCCCTAGTAGTGGCTTCTAGTAAAATAAACCGATTATTTAAGCACAAGTGCTTATCCCTGTATAGAAGGGTTGTTTAATTAAGCATCTAGTGACTGGTTTATCTCTCTAAGCACCTCCTCTAAACACCTTACATTGTATAAGACTTAAATGGTCGAAAATGAAGATTTCTAATGTTTCAGGAAGTATCTTAAACCATTTAATGGATGGCATTTTCCTATGTAGGATCCTGTATTTGAAGGCGAAAGGAATGCCACTTTACAGGTCCACAAACAAGCAAAATTTGGCAGTTGTAGATAGAATTTTACATTGAAACATTTAACTTTGGGTTTTTGCCACTAAAATTTGTTATTTGTTCCACGAGACATCCATCATCTCAAAAGAGAATGAAAAAACTCACCGTCTACCTTTCCAATCTTGTTTATTTACACCGTGGATCTCTAGCGTTTGAAATCATTATGAATTTTGGAGTTTACAACAGTCACTTGTGGTTTAAAATTGCCTTATTACATAGCCAAAACTAAATAAACTAAATATTGTTAAATCTCAAAAACCATATTGGCCAGACATATACTGGTTCCATGTGTGTGAAGCACAATCACTAGAACATACTAAACAAAACAAAATAAACTAATTCTTGTTAAATCTCAAAAATATATTAGGTAGACAAATACTGGTTCAATGTGCATGAAGCACAATCATCAATTAGAACGTACTCCAATGTAGCCTGAAAGGTTAAAACATTTTTTGTATGTCCGGCTTGTGTTTCATAGGGTCTTCGAGTTCATCATCACTTGTAAAGTTGGGGCAGCGGCGGCAATCGAACTAATGGTTCCTCGTCGTTCCCCATGCTGATGTCCTTCCAGAGAGTGACATCGGCAAATTGGAGGATAGTGTCGATCATCAGGGATTTGTTGTTGAGATATGTTTCTGTTCTCCTGTACACACCCACCCGATGAAGTTCATCTTGATACGTCTTCCTCATAGAACTTGTGAGGTTTGTGTTCCCCTACTCTGTCAAGCCAGAGTTGGGATTCTATTATGGCCTTTCTTAGTGCTAGCTTCGTCGGGACGATGATCTATACATACCACGGTTGTCGACGTCTTTTGGTCTACATCAGTGACATTTTTACTATTGCTTCTACAACCTCATGTGTTTCAACAAGGTTGCTCTAGTAAGACAGATGCCTAGAGGCGGGAAGGACCTCTGCTCACAACGTGCCACTAGTGGATGCAATAGGAAGATGATGCTTGTTTTCTTCAAAACTTCCATGTAATTTCATATTCTCATAAGGTCTGGTTGATGAGGACATCCCTATCACAATTACACCCATACCACTTGCTACTACACATACTAGACCAAATACTAGAGCTTGCGCACACCAATTAAATTATCAGGTACTTATGTTCCTTGGTAATGATTCCAATGTTCATGAGAATAGGATGATGCCTAAATTAGATACATTTGTGTTATTTATGAATGAAGGGGCAAGCATGGACAAAAGCGATGAACACTGGAGCTTGATCAAGCATGGAGAAGAAAGCGGGCGCGTAGGGAATTCCAGTGGAGTTTTCAACACTGGACCTACCATGATGACATACAAGGACCGGGATGAAATATACAAGATGTCCTCTCATAAATTTCGTTTGTAGATTTATTTAGGTGCTACACCACCTTATTTTTGTGCCAGATACTTGTATGTTCGAAATAGCTCTTTATCGGCGGCTGTTTTTAGAGTCCGTATTATAGGGAAACGACTCAGGAGGGACTTTAGTACCACCTTGCCAAAGGTGGACGTAATTCCCTCTCTTATCTCTTATAAACACAACCCTTAGGACGTCGTTTGGACTTGGGTTCTGTTTAGATTAAAGTCGCTATAGCTGCAACTCTCATACTTCGTTTGTGTCCAACGACCACGCCAAGATGTTTTAGAACCCCACTTTCATCAATGAGGCTTTCATCTTGAATTCGCAATATCCAGATTTTAATCTTGGTTTCCTGCTTATTCTTCGTTTGCGTGCAGGAAATAGACCTTCATGGTCAGGTTGATCATGCGCCGGCGTGGTTAGTAACCTCTCAAAGTGATTGCTAAGGTGCGACATCTTCACAGGTTCATAGTCAGGTTTTCAAAGTGAACTTCCACCAAAAACGATAGTTATCATCTCATCGAAGGATTAGACATCTTCGCCCATATCACTGGTTTTATTTAATATATGGCCTTGGGCTTTTCCCGAAAATAAGTCAAAATAGTTTTGCAAGGAACAACATTGTAAGTACATCATATATACATATGTACTGAAATGACCATGTTTCTCTTATGACAACATCAGGCCAGATCGTCCCTCTTCTCTTACCAGTGTTGGTCCTCCTTGCCAAGTGTAATCTGTCACTAGTATCCATGTAGTGAGGAGCTATGCATTATTGGCTTCTTGGTGGCCTTTGACTGTGCCATTTATCTCTCAGCTTGTTTATTTCATGCAGAGATCCCCTTAGCAATATATTTAACCAACGCACAATGCAAAACAAAAAGTGGAGAAACTATAAGTGCAATTTGTAGCTTATACCTTAAACAATTAAAACATGAGAAATGATATAGGTGTGAATATGAGGCTAGACAATATCACGAGGTTTAAACTTATATGTCTATTACATGAATTCTCTTTAAACAACACATATGCTACCAACTATAAGTGTGTATTATGCTTTTACATTTTCCTTTGGATCATTTCTATGAATTCATTCATGAAAAGTGGTGAAAGAAGATAGGAACACTAGGTGTAGGGTTTAAAGAACAAGGGAGGAATTATTTGATTTACAAAGAATCGAAGAAGCATTCATGGAGTCACCTATCACTTCATCTCTTCTTTCTTAACCAAGGGGTCTTGCTCTCTTAAGACTTGAACTTATGGTAGTTGGATACAAGGGAACTGAGTTGAATGGCTTGGAATGACTTGCCACAACGAAGGGTGTCCAAATCTATATATGTATATATCGACATAAATCTATCTGTTAAGAAAAGTTAACTAACCAATGACTATATATGAAGTGATCTACCCAGAGCCACCCGATCTAAATCAAGGCTACCAGTGCTTACCACTTTGGGCACTTAAGTAGTCTAATGTGGGCCATTGAATTCTGGACCAAATGCCCATGCTTTGAACCGGTTCCTTATTATAAAGATTATAATCTTGGGCGTTGAATCGAGATTAGACGACAAAGATATAAAGGAGTAGTGAGAGGCTCACTAGGCAGCCGGAGTAAGGGAAGTAGCTGAGAAGGGACAAAAAATAGCATAGAAAACTTGGCTGCTAGAGTGGGATGAGAAGGCGGTGTGTGATTCAGGTGTGGTCTATGCTATTGATGCAGTTGTAATCCATGGTTGAGGATCGTTGGAACATCGATCATGGCATGGTTTAGCATCATCATAGCTAGTTGCTCGAATGGGTGCACCACCATGTCTTGGAGGTATAAGGTTGATTAGAGTCTTTCCGTAGAAACAAGTGTCTAGGGAACGAATATAGATGACTCACCGATGTGATGAAAGCACCAAAGAGCTGAAACTTGATGACAATGGCACTGACCATAGAAGGATAATCTAAGCTAATTTTGAGGACGGAAGTTGAAAAGGAAACTAGACGTGTAGAGCTTTCCACTATATGGCTATTTATAGGCTAGAAGGAGAAATTAGGTCATCAGTGCCAACCAGTGGCCCTGAGAGTAGTAAGTTGGTTTGGACAATTAAGGCAGCCATGCTAGTTTTTATTATCCCAATGGGTTCTCACTATAATATCTACATTTTTCATGTTAATGGCAAGTTGACCTCATGAATATTGTACGATCTCTTCGGTCTTCTTGCCTTTGAATTTCTTCTTGTAAACTTCCTTAGAAAACAATTCTTTATTTGCATCTTCCTTGTCTTGACTTCTAGCTGCGAGGTACTCCCTCCGTCCGGGTTTATTAGGCCTAAAGACAACTTCTCTTAGACCAAAACACATAATAATTTGCTCATAGTAATTCTTCCATTCTATTTCCAATGCACTCTCTCACATGCATGCAGCCAATGAAAAAGCAGCATGAAGTGTATTGATTTTCCAACCATGGCACCAACAACAATGGCTTTCAATGCATCCAATGAAATGGTTGCATGCATGCACATTTCCAAAGCGGAGCCTTATAAAGGGGACATGCTTGTGATGCTGAGAGGCCTAATAAACCCGGAGGGAGGGAGTATCCCTTTAATCAATTATAACGCCCCTCCTCACTTGTGCCTTCTAGCTGTACAATCTCCTTCTTCTGGTGATGACGTTGCCCCACACGGTGAGCATTAATTCCGCTAGCAGCACAACCATCCATGGTTTTGAGCTTCAACATCTACAACCTCCTTTTGGCATGTCTATGTTTTAATTCCTAATATCTATACTCCCCCACTACTGCAGGATGGTCCAAACGCGACACTACAATTAGAGACCCTTTGACTAAACTGTGTGCGATGCATTAATTGCAAACAGTGGTGTAAGAAAAACCGTAAAAAATGATACGATCTATTTGCGATGGCGCAGACATCAAACACGATTCAGACCAGAGCTGCTTGTGCGATACGTTGTATACAGTTAATGCATACGAACTATTTGCGATGAGCGAGAACAACATAAACGGTCAGCCAGATGAGGGTGTGTGCGATATGCAGCATATAGTTTACTGGGATGAACTATGTGTGATTAGGCAACACAACAGAAACGGTCAGCCAGATCAAGGTGTGTGTGATGGAGGGCATATAGTTCACTCGAATGAACTGCTTGCCGCGAGCCAAGACAACAGAAACAATTCAACTGAATAAGATGTGTGTGACACGCGGTAAACAGGTTTGTAATCAGAAATGTGTGTGAAGACTGATAATAACACAGACGATTGCTGCTAATAAGCCGTGTGATTTCCTCTGTCTACAAAAGAACAACATATATATAACTAAAACCCTGATTCGAGTAATCATTTATTTGGTACCGCTCAAGGAGTGGGAACTGCCATTCTAACTCTTCTTGGAGGATTCCATCCACAAACACAAAGTTTATGGCTGACCGATATGGCCGGAGCGCCCTCTTTTTTTGAGTGGGATGCAAAGGAAGGGTAAGTAAACATCCAAATACATAAGTGACTATACAAATCGTTCTCACACACCTCAATAAACAATTGCATGCATTCTAAACTAGGAGAAATGATCATCTAGTCATCTACTTCTTGTGACACTCCCGCCACTACTCTGTGGCTCGATCTCTCGTCTCGGGCAGGACGAAGACACTTCCTCATGTCAACGATCCGCCTATACATATCATAGCTTGTGTACGCGTCCTTTCCGCGTACTTGATATATTCTTCATCCAGTCTCTTAGCCCAGGCACTGTGCCATGCGTTCTTGTCCTTCTTGCTCTCATCCTTCATCTTCATGTAGTAGGGGTCGATGTCGATGTCAAAATCGGTAGATCTCGGGTAGGGGGGCCCGAGCTGTGAGTCTAAGGATCAATGGTAACAAGGCACAATGGAGACACGATGTTTACCCAGGTTCGATCCCTCTTAAAGGAGGCGAAACCCTACGTCCTGCTTGATTGTATTCGATGAATATAGGGGTTAAAAGAGTAAATCTACCTCGAGATCGTAATGGCTAAACCCTAGCTGTCTAGCCTATGATTGTTCTGATAGCCTCTACAAACTAAACCCCTCCGGTTTATATAGACACCTGAGGGGCCTAGGGTTATACAGAGTCGATTTACAGAAGAAGGAAACAATACATCCGGACGCCAAACTTGCCGTCCACGCACATAGGAGTCCTACCCGGACACGGGGGATAGTCTTCTGCCTTATCCTCATGGCCCACCAGTCCGGCCCATATCAAATAGACCGGACACCTGAGGACCCCGAATCCAGGACTCCCTCAGTAGCCCCCGAATTTGCCTTCAAGGCGGGTTCTTCATCATACTCCGGATTGGCGACAGTCCGGTTTTGACCTCCATGTTCTGCCTTTACGATTCCTTCCTATCATCGCCTTGATTTCCACGCGCCGCGTGAATGCGAACGGTCCATTTTTTTACAAATAATCACCTTACCATGCACAGGCGACATCTATAAAGAGGTTAGATCCCCAAATGCCATCCCACATCGCACAAAGAGCATCAGAGCAAACCATGAAAAACTTCAAAACATGGCGAGCGCTCCTAGCTCCTCCTCGCGCCCTCATGGCCCTCAAGAGGGTGATTGGCGAAGCTTCTTAGTATCCCACCTCCAGCTGAGTCGACTTCAGATGCAGGGATATCTCCCTCCCACAGATCTAGTCTCTGTGTGGTCGGGATTGGCCTCGATTGGCAATGACGTGCTAGCAGAGAATTTCCCCAACCCCAACAAGGAGGAGAGGCTGTGCTTCGTCTCGTTTCTTATGAGGGGCTTAGGATTCCCGATCCACCCCTTCCTCAGGGGTCTATTGGAAATCTACGGGATCCAGCTGCACAACCTCACACCAGGTTCTATCCTGCACATTTCTGGTTTCGTTGCTCTCTGCGAATTGTTCTTAGACTGCGAGGCTCATTTCGAACTATGGAGAAAGTTCTTTTGCCTCGTCCCTCGCCATCAAGGTGGTTCTATATTCTAAGAGGGCGGCGCCGAAGTTTGGCGCATAGCCGGATCAGGCTACCCTGTCGGAACTCCCAAGAAGGGGTCCGAAGAATGGTCTTCAGAATGGTTTTATATTGAGGACGTTCCCCTTCCGGACCCAGTTCGCCATGGACTTCTCGAATTCTCTAGTGCTCCTTTGAAGAAGCTACTCAATTGGCGCCCCCAGAGCCCCAAGCAAGAAGACAGTACGGAAGTAATGAGGTTAGTTAGCAAGGTTAGATTACTTGAACACTCCAGACTCTCGATAATCGAAGTTATGACGATCACGATAAAGCGATGCATCCAGCCCCTTCAGTCCAGAGTGACCCCTTTATGGTGTTACAACAGGGAGGATGACGCATCTCACTATAAGCGCGAGGGCTTGGATACCCTAGCCGCTCTGGCCTCCATTCTGGCAGATCTTTATAAGGGGGAGAAAGAAGAATTCATCTGCTTAAATTGTGGGGAAGGTTTTTCCATGTACAACCCCATTGAATGGATAAGTTGTTGATTATCAGCATTGTTCTACCTCTTTATCGAGATGTGCTAATAAAATTATTCTGCTTGTCATAAAGCAGACATGGAGGAAGGAGTCGATAATGTCCATTGCCCCTCCCTTCAGCCAGAGGACCATGCTCGCAAACGAAGACCCTGGCTTCCGCGAGGATCCAAATATATTTATAGAGTTTGATGATGGAGTCTTTTATTAGGTGAGCCTTGACGGCTCGGAAGTGGCTATTATGGCCGACTACCCCGACATTCTCCCTTTCTCCAAGGTAAGTTCTCAGAATTCATCCTCAAAAAGAGGAGCCCCCACTCGCGTCTCACCCATCACACTGGACCGTGCTTTATAGGATCAGCGCTCAATGAGCCATACCCAATCAAGGGTAACCCCTATGAAGGCAGCATCTACGCAGGGTGAGCCTTCAAAACGAAAGGAAACCGGGAGCACCGTCGAACTCCCTCTGTCATCAAAGAGGTATAACCTTCAATATGTGCCTAGGCATAAGACCGGATTGTCATATTTCTCCCCCCATCTTATTCCAGGAGGAGCACACGATGAAACGTGTCCAAAGTCCCAGCTAGCCGAGCATCAGCTAATCCGGCACCAGGCTCATTGACCAGGACAAGAGCCAATACAGATGCGGCGCAGACTCATCTACCTCATGAGGATTTAGATGATGTATCTATCACAAAATTCTGAAGTGGAGAGCGCGATGAATCATCAATGACTGAAAGAGACCATGCATGCTCCAGCTTTTACTGAGCAGGAATCTACTGCCGTCAACATCATGGATGCATATATCCGAGCCGCCTAGGATGGACTTACTTGAGTTGCTCACCTATTTTCAAAAGACATGCAGGTAATGGTTTGTGTAAAATTAATAGATATATGCCAGTAGTCCCCGAGACTTGAAGTGGTTTAGACCAACCGATTTAAGGATCATTATCACCGCAGGTTCTCAAAGAGAAGAACAACACGCTGTCCCAGGAGCTTGAAACAAGCCGGACAAAGCTACATGCCGGCACCTCAGAGTTAGAGGAAATGAAGAAAGTCACAATGACCAGTGACCAAAAGAACAATCTGGAGGAGGAAAGGGATAAGCAAGCCGAAGAGATAAAGAGCTTAAAGGCTCAATTATCGGACGCACAAAAAGAGAATAAAAATTTGAAAGGCGGCATATACGGTATGACCTTTGAACTATGCAGGGGACTCATATAATCCCATAATACGGAGTGTTTATAATGTTGTTCTTACAGGTTGTTAACCGGACGTCCTGAAGAAGAAGTGTCTGGATTCCAAGGCAACGTTCTAAAAGAGCTGTCTATAGTGCACGAGCGGGCCCGAAAAGCCATGAAGAGTATGGTCAGAGCCTTTTGGCCATCCGATGTCCCTCTAGAAAGTATGGAGGGGTTGGCGAACCTGTTCAAAGGCCCCCGGTGCCGTTTTGAGCTATGGAAGGCGTCAACATGCCGGGAAGGTGCACGAGAGGCATGGGCGATGGTGAAAACGTGCTACATTGGGCTCGATCTGAATCATATGGCCCGAGTTGGACCTCAGGGGCCGGACGGAAAAGAGATTCCTATGAACTTGGTATATGACCAAGTGATATAGCTGCGAAATACTCGCAAGAATACTGTAGCTTAGACAGTCTTATAGATGACATAGATAAAGAGTAGGTGTTCGAATCCATGAACCAATGTACTTTATCATCGAACTTATCTCCAACCGAACTTGTCAAAATTTGTCATCGCAGGCATCAACCTCCGAACCAAGAAGTTGGAGTGTTTCCGGATACCATGTTGGAATGTAATAAACATTCAGTATGACCGAAAACCAGGCAATCCGGTCATATTGCTCAAACAGACAAAATTTGTTTGGGGAGGTATGTTATATTACTATTTAATGTAAGAAACATCTTACAGGGAAAATAGTTTCGTTAAGGGTTCCTTTCCTTGGGTCAGCATGCTTAATTATGCATGCCTAGGCTTTGATCCGAATTACGGGCAACCTATCTCGTATTTGTTAGAAGAATTATATAACTGTAAACAATCTGTCATTGCTTGCCGACCAATTATGCCCTTAAGAATGCTAGCTTTCGGCTTCACCCATTTGAGGTACAGATCCGGATTACCCGGTTGTAACAATCGCAGAGGTACTCCCTTTACACCCTAGCCGAACAGTCGGGAACGAAGGGTATAAGCACATGAGCGAGGCAACCCAGTCTGGCAAAAAATTAAGTCATAGAGGTGCATATAATGGAAAAGGATGTATAGAACAAATGACGTAGACAATATAAGCCACGAGCTTTTAATAGTAAGCTTCGTCAAAGAAGCCCCCAGTTATAGTGGGGTGTATACATTTAAAGATGTGCACCCCTAATAGTTCAGTAGATCCGAACATACCCTGGGATATTAAACAGAAAAATAAGGAGAGGAGAAAGAGGAACCTAGTCAAAGTAAAAATAAAAAGAGTGCGTCTGAACTATCCGTAGAATCGTTGGAGCCGAGCAGCGTTCCATGAATTGCTCAAGGCGATTATCCGATGCATTACAAAGGCGATAGGCTCCTTCTGTGAGAACTTCATCTATGATGAAGGCCCCCTCCCATTTTGGTTTGAGCTTATCCTTCTTCTTCTCCAGGAGATGTAAGACGAGGTCGCCGACGTTATATGTCTTGGCCCACACTTCTCTGCTTTGGTGTCGCCTGCCTGTTGTTGATAAAATGCGGAACGGGCTTGTGCAATATTGCGCTCCTCTTCAAGGCCTTCTAGGTCATCATACCGATCGAGCTCGGCTTCTCGCTCTTCGTACATGCCCACTCAAGGTGAGTCATGAATAATGTCGCAGGGCAGGACAACTTCTGTGCCGTACACCACGAAGAAAGGTGTGTATCCGGTTGTTCGATTAGGCGTAGTCCATAGCCCCTAGAGTATGGAATCGAGTTCCTCGACCCAGTGCTTATCTGATCCCCATAAGGAGCGCACCAGTCTGGGCTTAATGCCGCTCATTATCAGGCCATTGGCCCGTTCAACCTGACCGTTTGTTTGAGGGTGGTAGATAGATGCATAGTTGAGTTTAATGCCCAAGTTAGCACACCAGTTTTTCACCTCATCAGCTGTAAAATTGGAGCCAGTAATAGTGATGATGCTGTGCGGGACACCATAGTGGCCACACCGGATATAAAGTCAATCACTGGCCCTGCTTCAGCGGTTTTTACTGGTTTAGCCTCTACCCACTTAGTGAATTTATCCACCATAACTAGTAAATATTTCTTTTTGTGGCTTCCCCCTTGAAGGGGTCCAACCATATCGAGCCCCCAGAACACGAAGGGCCAAGTGATGGGGATTGTTCTTAAGGCAGTGGGAGGCATATGACTTTGATTGGCGAAAAGCTAACAACCCACAAACATTGGACAAGGGCTTGTGCGTCTGCTCAGGCCATTGGCCAGAAGAAACCTATTCAGAAAGCTTTGCTTATGAGGGCCCGAGCTGCGGTGTGATGGCCGCCCAAACCAGCATGTATTTCCGCCAAGAGCTTCCCCCACTCCTCTTCGGAGATGCACCTTTGGATCACTGCGGTGGTGCTTTTCTTGTACATTTCACCTTCATGAACTTTGTAAGATTTAGAACACCGAACTATGTGACGGGCCTCATTTTGATCATTAGGATGCTCCTACCTATTAATGTAGGCCAGGAAAGGTTCGGTCCATGGAGCAATAACGGCCATGATCTCATGAGCAGAGGGTGTTATTTAGGCATCCGAACCCCCGATGATATCTATATTGTGTTCGGCTGCTGGGGGCGTGACCAGGTCCGTACTGGCGTCTCCTCTCTTGTCCCGCCATACCACAGATGGCTTAAAGAGCCTTTCCACAAAGGTATTAGGCAGGACGGGGTCATGCTTGGCACCCATGCGAGCGAGGATGTCGGCTGTCTGGTTACTGTCTTGAGCGACGTGATGGAATTCAAGCCCCTTAAACCGAGCCGATATTTTTAATACGGTGTTTCGATATGCCGCCATTTTTGGATCATTTGCATCGGACTCTTTGTTTACTGAGATATTGCAAGGTTTGAGTCGCCGCACACCTCTAGGCATTGTATACCCATGGAGACAGCCATGCGAAGACCATGTAGAAGCGCCTCGTATTCGGCTACATTATTGGAGTCCGTATACATGATTTGCAACACATAGCGGACTGTGTCCCCAGGGGATGTCAAGATGACTCCAGCCCCCAGTCTAGCTAGCATTTTTAGAGCCGTCAAAGTACATGGTCCAGTTGGAGTATGAACTGTACTCTTTAGGGAGCTCGACTTCTATTCACTCGGTGACGAAGTCGCCAGCACCTGAGATTTAATAGCTCGGCGTGGCTTGTATGTTATTTCGAACAGTAAGAGCTCAATGGCCCATTTAGCTATGCGTCCAGTGGTGTCCCTGTTATTGATAATGTCATTAAGTGGTACTTCGGATGCCACCGTGACTGAACACTCTTGAAAATAGTGTCGGAGTTTCCGGGATGCCATAAAGACCGTGTAAGCTATCTTTTGGTAGTGAGGCTATCAGGATTTGCATGGTGTGAGGACCTCTGATACGCAATAGACTGGCTTTCGGATGGGGAATTTATGTCCCTCTTCCCCTCGCTCGATGACGAGTATGGCACTTACTACCTGGTGAGTTGCGGAGATATAGAGCAACATAGGCTCGCCAACACTTGGGGCAGCTAGGATTGGGTTGCCTACTAGTAAGGTTTTTATTTCTTTCAATCCGGTTGTGGCCGCTTCCGTCCATTCAAAGTTGTCGGTGCGTCTAAGCAGTCTGTAAAGTGGTAATGCTTTTTCTTCTAATATGGAGATAAAGCGGCTCAAAGCTGCCACACACCCTACTAGCTTTTGGACCTGCTTTAGGTCTGTTGGTGTAGCCAATTGCGACAATGTTCAGATCTTAGTTGGATTTGCTTCGACTCCTCTATGGGAAACAATGAACTTAGTAGCTTTCCTACTGGGACACCGAGGACACATTTTTCCGGATTGAGCTGTATATCGCATGTTCGAAGGTTGTGAAAGGTGAGGCGAATATCGTCCACCAATGATTCGACGTGTTTGGTTTTGATGACCACGTCGTCCACATATGCTTCAGCTGTCTTGCCGATTTGCTCTTCCAAGCATGTCTGAATCATGCGTTGGTAAGTGGCACCAGCGTTTTGAAGCCCAAAAGTCATAGTGTTGAAACAGAAAGGGCCATACGGGGTGATGAACACCGTTGCGGCCTGGTCGGACTCCTTCATTTTAATCTGATGGTATCCGGAGTAAGCGTCGAGCAAACACAATGAGTCGTGTCCTACGGTCGCATTGATAATCTGGTCTATGCGGGGCAACAGGAAAGGATCTTTAGGGCCATCCTTATTGAGGTCTTTGAAATCGACACAAAGGCGCCAGGATTTGTCCTTATTCGGCACCATGACCAAGTTGGCTAGCCTATTTGGGTGTTTGATTTCTCTGATGAATCCGGCATCGAGCAGTTTGGCTAGCTCCTCCCACATAGCTTGTCGTTTGGGTTCGGAAAATCGCCGCAGTGTTTGCTTGATTGGTTTGAACCCTTTGATTATGTTGAGGCTGTGTTTGGTCAGTCTGCATGGGATCCCGGGCATGTCCGAAGGGTGCCAGGCAAAGATAGCCCAATTTTCACGCAGGAACGCGGTAAGGCGGCGTGTACCGCCGGATTCAGCTATGCTCCGATGGACGCTGTTTCATTGGGGTCCGTCGGGTGCACTTGAAATTTAACTATTTCATCTGCTGGCTTGAAAGAGGTGTATTTAGGTCTCTTATCGAGAATCACATCATCCTTGTCCATCGTGGATTGTAGGGTGGTTAGTTCTTTGACCGCTAAGACTTCGGATAATGCCTCAAGGGCCAAGGACGCGGTTTTGTTTTTGGCACGGAGTGCTTTATCTGGGTCACTCAAATTGTGATTATACCATTGGGCCCTAGCATTTTAAGCTTCATGTACCCGTAATGGGTTATAGCTTGTAAGCGTGAGAAAGCGACCCGCCCGAGAATGGCATGATATCCGCTATTGAAGGGAACTACATGGAAGAGCAACTCTTCGGACCTTTAATTTTTAGGCGTGCCGAATACTACATCCAATTTAATTCTCCCAGAGCATTGTGCTTCTCGACTGGGGATGATACCTCGAAAGGTGGAACTGCTTTGCTCGATGCGTGTTCTATCAACCTGCATTTTGTCGAGCGTGTCCTCGTAGATGAGGTTAAGCCTACTTCCGCCGTCCAGCACTTTGGTGAGTCGGAAGCCGTCCACAATGGAGTTTAGCACTAGAGCGGCGGGTGCTCGGACTGATCCGTCCTTTGGTTCATCGTCGGCGGTGAAGGTTATTGCCGCGTCATTCCATGGGCTTGTTGCGGTTACTTGGTGGACTTCGGCAAGGTCACGAAGTCCCCTTTTACGCCGATTATTTGAAGAGAAAGTCTCAGAGACCGTGAGGACGCTAAAATCGTCCTTCTCTGGAGAATGCTTCTTTGGAGTGGCCGTGGTGAGGATGGCCTCCCCACTCTTAGCTACCTGCCGGAGTACCCAACATGCTCGGAGGCTGTGAGTTGTGTCTGTGCTTGGAGTCGCATGTATCGGACAGGGCTTGTCGAGGAGTTCATCAAGAACGAACCTGTATCCTGTAAAGAGTTTGTTCTTTCTGCGACAGACTTATGGTCGGTAGCCTCGTAAGAGTGTATCCGTTTAGCCTGGGCAGTACACTGCTTAAAGGCAGCAGGTTCCAGTTGGGTTTTCTGGGCCTTCCATGTGCTTTCCATCATGCAGTACCTCCATACTACATGTGATAGTTCTGTGAAACTCAATATGCGATGCCAGTCGAGGGCATTCCGGATTCCCTCATCGGTACAATTGTGATGAAAGACCGAGATTGCATCGTCATCGCAACAATCTTTAATCTTGGTTTTAACAAGTAGGAACCTGGCCCAAAAGTGATGGACCATTTCCTAAGGTTGCTGTCGTACATACATCAGGTCGTATATGTCTGGAGGGCCTGAATTACTTGGATAGTATTGATTGTGGTGGGTGGGTGGGATAAAACTTGAATCCCAGCCCAAATTTGTGTCTGGAGCTTGCAAAATCTCCAAGGTCACCATTTCGGGTTGGAGAAGATCCAAGTTCTCTTCGGACCCTATGTCCAACCCTAAGTCCAGGGGATGCGGAATCCCATCAAAGGAAAGGGTATCCGGCTCAAGGGGTTCGGAGACCCGAACATATCTGGTGTTTAATATAGCGGAAGAAGTGTTGTCGGCTCGTTCCTCGACGACTGCTACCAGAGGGAGATTGATTTCCCTCTAGGCTTAAGCCCGATGCGATCATAGTCTGTTGAAAGCCCCAGGGTGGAGATGTGATCTAGCAGCTCGTTTAAGGATGAGATATCCACCGGATCCATCTTTTCAGAGTATTCGAGACCGATGCGGTGGTGGTGTTTGGCGATCGTGGGGGATGCTGTTGGCTTAATGGCCATGCGAGCACCCATGGTGAAATCTCCGAGCTGGAGGATCTGTCCTAAAGTTAGGCCCTTCCAGAAGTGATGTCGTTGTTGATAACAAGGCGAGCCATAGGTCGCTTTTCATGACTGCACAGTCGAGCTCTCAATGAAAGCACCAATGTCGGTGTCAAAACTGGCAGATCTCGGGTAGGGGGCCCCAAGCTATGAGTCTAAGGATCAATGGTAACAAGAGACAATGGGGACATGATGTTTACCCAGGTTCGGGCCCTGCTAAAGGATGTTAAACCCTACGTCCTGCTTGATTGTATTCGATGAGTATAGGGGTTACAAGAGTAGATCTACCTGGAGATTGTAATGGCTAAACCCTAGATGTCTAGCCTATGATTATTCTGATATCCTCTACAAACTAAACCCCTCCGATTTATATACACACCGGAGGGGCCTAGGGTTGTACATAGTTGGTTTACAAAAGAAGGAAATAGTACATCCGGACGCCAAACTTGCCTTCCACGCACATAGGAGTCCTACCTGGACACGGGGGATAGTCTTCTGCCTTATCCTCACGGCCCACCAGTCCGACCCATATCGAATTGACCGGACGCCCGAGGACCCCGAATCCAGTACTACCTTAGTCAATGATAGCCGAGGCGAGGTCAACCAGGGAGTTTTTTTTGTTCTTGGTGCTGCCCCACACCTTGTAGTGGTCACGGATGTTGACAAGATTCTGGCAGGTCAAGCCCGAAACATCAAGCCCTTTTAGATTGTTGGTGGTGTCCGCAGTAGAGAAACTGTAATTGGGGCTGCTGGTAAACCTGGCGAAACGCTCGCAACGCCTTGTGGCTAGGTGGTATTGGTAGACGAGGACGTCATGTCGCACACATAACTGGGCGACGGCAACCTTCTGATCTTGCCCGGCACGACCGCTGGTGAACTCAAGCTCGAAGCCGACCACTTGGTACTTGTCCTCACCAAGTAAGTGCTCCATAGTTCGGATGGAGCTCACCACCGAGACCGGCTCATTCGTGTACACCGCCGAGAGGTCCTCCCCCCTCACGTGGGTGTCCACTATGTGATGCGTAGTGAACATCCCCCCGTTGTCGTGATCGGTCGCTGGGAGCACCATTGGAACCGCTGGATGTCCTCTCTGTATGTGGCATCATGGGTGTGCTTATTGTGTCATGTAGTGCGAGAGATGAAGGTAAATGGCCGCGGGAATAAATGGGGGCCGGGCGGCTTGGATTCTCGGCACGCCCGCATGGCAGTTTTTGCTACGGGTAACTGCATCGTGGCGCCACGCCCGGCGCCACCGCATGCATAATGGCAGCATGAACATATGTGATCGTGCGTCAGCCCCAAACGCCGGCAACGTGCACGGGGGGACGTGAGAGCAGAGCATGCGCGGTGGGACGAGAGTAGAGCTTGCTGCGACCGCCTTAATCTCAACCAACCACACACATAGAGCAGTTGAACACGCAGGGAATTGTCATCTACAAGCCGGTTGGCAGTTGCTGAAGGAAATATGCCCTAGAGGCAATAATAAAGTTGTTATTTTATATTTGCTTATTCATGATAAATGTTTATTATTCATGCTAGAATTGTATTAACCAGAAACTTGATACATGTGTGAATACATAGACAAAACACCGTGTCCCTAGTAAGCCTCTACTAGACTAGCTTGTTGATCAAATATGGTTAAGTTACCTAACCATAGACATGTGCTGTCATTTGATAAACATGACCACATCATTAGAAGAATGATGTGATGGACAAGACTCATTCGTTAGCTTAGCATTTGATCATTCAGTTTTATTGCTATTGCTTTCTTCATGTCAAATACATATTCCTCCAACTATGTGATTATGCAACTCCCGAATACCGGAGGAATGCCTTATGTGCTATCAAACTTCACAATGTAACTAGGTGATAATAAATATGCTCTACAAGTATCTATGAAGGTGTTTGTTTGGGTTGCATATATCAAGATTAGGATTTGTCACTCCGAGTATCAGAGAGGTATCTCTGGGCCCTCTTGGTAATACACATCATAAGAAGCCTTGAAAGCAAAGTGAATAATGATTTAGTTGTGGGATGATGTATTACGAAACGAGTAAAGAGACTTTCCGGTAATGAGACTGAACTAGGTATGAAGATACCAACGATCGAACCTCGGGCAAGTAACATACTGATGGACAAAGGGAATAACATATGTTGTCATTATGGTTCGACCAATAAAGATCTTCGTAGAATATGTAGGAGCCAATATGAGCATCCAGGTTCGGCTATTGGTTATTGACCGGAGAGGTGTCTCTGTCATGTCTACATAGTTCTCGAACCCGTAGGGTCCGCACACTTAACATTCGATGACGATTTTGTATTATATGAGTTATGTGATTTGGTGACCGAATGTTGTTCTGAGTCTTGGATGAGATCACAGACATGACGAGGAGTCTTGAAATGGTCGAGAGATAAAGATTGATATATAGGATGATAGTATTCGGACACCGGAAGTGTTCTGGGTAGTATCGGGTATTTATCGGACTACCGGGGGGTTACCGGAACCCCCCGGGGGAATAATAGGCCTTATGGGCCATAAGAGGGGAGCACACTAGTCCTCAAGGGGTGGCATTCCCCCCTTAAGGCAGGAGGCTGAATAGGATAAGGAAGAGGGGGTTCACCCACCTTCCTTCCTCCCTTCCCTCTTCCCTTTCCTCCCTTCCGGTAATAAGGAAAGGGGGGGGGGGTGAATTGGACTAGGGCCCCAAGTAGGATTCCTCCTACTTGGGGCGCACCAAGGCTTCTCCCCTCCCCCTCCCACCTATATATAAATGGGGAGGGGGCGCCTAGAACACACATCAACTATTGTTAGTCGTGTGTGGCGCCCCCTTCCATAGTTTATGCCTCCGGTCATATTCTCGTAGTGCTTAGGCGAAGCC
Organism: Triticum dicoccoides; assembly: GCF_002162155.2. Classification (NCBI taxonomy): domain Eukaryota; kingdom Viridiplantae; phylum Streptophyta; class Magnoliopsida; order Poales; family Poaceae; genus Triticum; species Triticum dicoccoides. Next base: position 751,098,985 of record NC_041393.1, on the reverse strand, counting down.
CTGCACAGATCACTTCACCATCACCGTCACCACGCCATCATGCTGACAAAACTCATCTACTTCTTCGACACTCTGCTGGATCAAGAGTTCGAGGGACATCATTGAGCTGAACATGTGCAGAACTCGAAGGAGCCGTACGTTCGGTGCTTGATCGGTCGGAATGAGAAGAAGTTCAACTACATCAACCGCATTGTCAAATGCTTCCACTTTTGGTCTACGAGGGTACATAGACACACTCTCCCTCTCTCGTTGCTATGCATCTCCTAGATAGATCTTGCATGAGCGTAGGAATGTTTTCGAAATTGCATGCTACGTTTCCCAACGGTGGCATCCGAGCCAGGTCTATGCGTAGATGATATGCACGACTTGAACACAAAGTGTTTTGGGCAGTGATCGTCATACTGCTTACCACCAATGTCTTATTTTTATTCGACGGTATTGTTGGATGAAGCATCCCGGACCAACCTTACATGACCACGTTCATGAGACCGGTTCCACCGACAGACATGCAACTAGTTTTGCATAAAGGTGGCTGGTGGGTGTCTGTTTCTCCTACTTTAGTTGAATCAAATTTGACTGCGTCCGGTCCTTGTTGAAGGTTATAACAGCAAATTTGATAAATCACCGTTGTGGTTTCTGTGCCGAGGTAAGAATGGTTCTTGCTAGAAGCCTGTAGCAGCCACGTAAAACTTGCAACAACAAAGTAGAGGACATTTAACTTGTTTTTGAATGGCATGCTTGTGATGTGATATGGTCAAGACATGATGTGATATATGTTATTGTACGAGATGATCATGTCTTGTAAAAGTTATCGGCAACTGGCGGAGCCTTATGGTTGTCGCTTTATTGTATGAAATGCAAATTCCATGTAATTGCTTTACTTTATCACTAAGCATTCGCGATAGTTGTATAAGCAATAGTTGGCGAGACGACCACAACGCCATGATGGAGATAAAGGTGTCAAGCCGGTGACAATGGAGATCGTGACGATGCTTTGGAGCTGGAGATCAAAAGCACAAGATGGTGATGGCCATATAATGTCACATATTTTGATTGCATGTGATATTTATCTTTATGCATCTTAGTTTTCTTAGCACGGAGGTAGCATTATAAAATGGTCCCTTAACTAAATTTCAAGGTATAAGTGTTCTTCCCGAGTATGCACCGTCGCGACAGTTCTTCATGCTGAGATACCATGTGATGATTGGGTGTGATAGGCTCTATGTTCACATACAACGGGTGCAAGACAGTTTTGTACATGCGGAATACTCGGGTCAAACTTGACGAGCCTAGCATTTACACACATGGCCTCGGAACACTGGAGACCGAAAGGTCGAACGTGAATCATATAGTAGATATGATCAACATAGAGATGTTCACTATTGACTACTCCATCTCACATGATGATCGGACATGGTTTAGTTGATTTGGATCACGTATCATTTAGATAACTTGAGGGATGTCTATCTAAGTGGGGGTTCTTAAGTAATATGATTAATTGAACTTAATTTATCATGTACTTAGTCCTGATAGTTTTTGCATATCTATGTTGTAGATCAACGGCCCATGCTACCGTTCCCTTGAATTTTAATGCGTTCCTAGAGAAAGCTAAGTTAAAAGATGATGTCAGAAACTACACGGACTGGGTCCGTAACTTGAGGATTATCCTCATTGCTACACAGAAGAATTATGTCCTTGATGCACTGCTAGGTGTACCACCCCCTCCAGCAACTGCAGACATTGTGAACGCTTGGCAGTCGCGTGTTGATGAATACTCGATAGTTCAGTGTGCCATGCTTTACGGCTTAGAATCAGGACTTCAAACACGTTTTGAACATCATGGAGCATATTAGATGTTCCAAGTGTTGAAGTTAATATTTGAAGCAAATGCCCGAGTTGAGAGATATGAAGTCTCCAACAAGTTCTATAGCTGCAAGATGGAGGAGAATAGTTCTGTCAGTGAACACATACTCAGAATGTCTGGATATCATAGTCACTTGACTCATCTGGGAGTTAATCTTCTAGATGATAGTGTTATTGATATAATTCTCCAATCACTGCCACCAAGCTATAAAGGCTTCGTGATGAACTATAATATGCAAGGGATGGAAGACTATTCCTGAGCTCTTTGCAATGCTCAAAGCTGTGGAGGTAGAAATCAAGAAGGAGCATCAAGTGTTGATGGTTAACAAGACCACTAGTCCAAGAACAAGGGCAAAGGAAAGAAGGGGAACTTCAATAAGAATGGCAAACAAGTTGCCGCTCCCAGGAAGAAGCCCAAAGTTGGACATAAGACTGAAACTGAGTGCTTCTATTGCAAAGGGACTGGTCACTGGAAGCGGAACTGCCCCAAGTATTTGGCGGATAAGAAGGATGGCAAAGTGAACAAAGGTATATTTGATATACAGGTTATTGATGTGTACCTTACTAATGCTCGTAGTAGTTCCTGGGTATTTGATACCGGTTCGGTTGCTCATATTTGTAACTCGAAACAGGGACTACAGATTAAATGAAGATTGGCTAAGGACAAGGTGACGATGCGCGTCGGGAATGGTTCCAAGGTCAATGTGGGCGCCGTTGGCATGCTACCTCTACATATACCTTCGGGATTAGTTTTAGACCTGAATAATTGTTATTTGGTGCCAGCCTTGAGCATGAACATTATATCCGGATCTTGTTTAGTGTGAGACGGTTATTCATTTAAATAAGAAAATAATGGTTGGTCTATTTATATGAGTAATATCTTTTATGGTCATGCACCCTTGAAGAGTGGTCTATTTCTGTTGAATCTTGATTGTGGTGATACACATATTCATAATATTGATGCCAAAAGATGCAAAGTTGATAATGATAGTGCAACATATTTGTGGCACCGTCGTTTAGGTCATATTGGTTAAAGATGCATGAAGAAACTCCATGCAGATGGACTTTTAGAATCACTTGATTATGAATCATTTGATACTTGCAAACCATGCCTCATGGGCAAGATGACTAACCCCGATCTCCGGAACAATGGAGCGAGCCAATGACTTATTTGAAATAATACATACCGATGTATATGGACCAATTAGTGTTGAGGCTCGCGGCGGGCATCATTATTTTCTGACCTTCACAGATGATTTGAGCAGATATGGGTATATCTACTTAATGAAACACAAGTTTGAAACATTTGAAAAGTTAAAATAATTTCAGAGTGAAATTGAGAATCATTGTAATAAGAAAATAAAGTTTCTACGATCTGATCGCGGAGGTGCATATTTGAGTTACGAGTTTGGCCTTCATATAAAACAATGTGGACTAGTTTCACAACTCACACCACCTGGAACACCACAACTTAATGGTGTGTCCGAGCGTCGTAATCGTACTTTATTAGATATGGTGTGATCTATGATGTCTCTTACTGATTTACCACTATCGTTTTGGGGTTATGCATTAGAGACAGCTGCATTCACGTTAAATAGGGCACCATCAAAATCCGTTGAGACGACACCGTATGAACTATGTTTTGGCAAGAAACCTAAGCTATCATTTCTTAAAGTTTGGGGATGCGATGCTTATGTCACAAGGCTTCAGCCTGATAAGCTCGAACCCGAATCAGAGAAGTGTGTCTTCATAGGACACCCTAAGGAAACAATTGGGTATACCTTCTACCACAGATCCGAAGGCAAGATCTTTGTTGCCAAGAACGAACCTTTCTAGAGAAGGAGTTTCTCTCAAAAGAAGTGAGTGGGAGGAAAGTAGAACTTGATGAGGTAATTATACCTTCTCTCAATTTGGAAAGTAGCTCATCCGAGAAATCCGTTCCCAAGATGCCTACACCAACTAGAGAGGAAGCTAATGATAATGATAATGAAACTTCAGATCAAGTTACTACTGAACCTCGTAGGTCAACCGGAGCATGATCCGCACCAGAGTGGTATGGTAATCCTGTTCTGGAAGTTTATTTTATATCATTCTTACGTATCCAGAGCATGAACCTACGAACTGTGAAGAAGTGATACGTCTCCAACATATCTATAATTTTTTTATTGTTCCATGCTATTATATTATCATTGTTGGATGTTTTATAATCATTTTATAGTCATTTTATATCATTTTTTGGTAATAACCTATTGACATAGTGCCCAGTGCCAGTTGCTGTTTTTGCTTGTTTTTAACATCGCAGGAAATCAATACCAAACGGAGTCCAAATGCAGCGAAACTTTTTGTGGATTTTTTCTAGACCAGAAAACACCTGTTGGGGCAAACAAGTACTAGAGGGGTGCTCCGAGGGGAGCACAACCCACCAGGGTGTGCATGGGGGCCCAGGCGCGCCCAGGTGGGTTGAGCCCACCTTGGTGGCCTCTCGCACCTCCTCTTTGCTCTATAAATACCACAATGTTCCAGAAACCCTAGGGGAGTCGATGAAAGTCAATTCCAGCGGCCGCAAGTTCCAGAAACACCAGATATAATCTAGACACCATCACAGAGGGGTTCATCATATCCATTGGTGCCTCTTCGATGATGCGTGAGTAGTTCTTTGTAGACCTACGAGTTCGTAGTTAGTAGCTAGATGGCTTCCTCTCTCTCTCTCTCCCTCCCCCCCCTCTCTCTCTCTCTCTCTCTCTCTTTCTTTCTTTCTTGATTCTCAATACCCTGGTCTCTTGAAGATCCATATGATGTAAGTCTTTTGGCGGTGTGTTTGTTGGGATTCGATGAACTTTGAGTTTATGATCAGATCTATGTTTTTATCCATGAAAGTTATTTGAGTCTTCTCTGATATCTTATATGCATGATTGATTATAGCCTCATATTTCTTATCTGATATTTGGGTTTTGTTTGGCCAACTTGATCTATTTATCTTGCAATCGGAAGAGGTGCTTTGTGATGGGTTCAATCTTATGGTGCTTGATCCCAGTGACAGAAGGGGAAACAACACGTATGTATCATTTCTATTAAGGATAACAAGATGGGGTCTATTTCTACATAAATAGATCTTGTCTACATCATGTCATCGTTCTTATTGCATTACTCCGTTTTTCCATGAACTTAATACACTAGATGCATGTTGGATAGCGGTCGGTCTACTAATCTTGGACGTGATGCCTACATAATGATCATTGCCTGGATATCGTCATGATTATTTGAAGTTCTATCAATTGCCCAACAGTAATTGTTTTCCCACCGTTTGCTATTTTTCTCGAGAGAAGCCACTAGTGAATACTACGGCCCCCGGGTCTCTTCTTTAATATATTTGCCTTTGTGATCTATTTTCCTTTGCTTTTATTTTCAGTTCTACTAAACCAAAAATACAAAAATACCTTGCTGCACTTTATTTCATTTGCAATCTATTTACCCTATCTATTACAACTTTACACCGTCTCTGTGCCAATTTCTGGCCCTATTACCCGAAAGGGATTGACCACCCCTTTAACACGTCGGGTTGAGGGTATTTGTTTTTTGTGTGCATGAGCTGTTTACGTTGTGTTGCGTGGTTCTCCTACTGGTTCGATAACCTTGGTCTCATCATCGAGGGAAATACCTACCGTTGCTATGCTGCATCATCCCTTCCTCTTTGGGGAAATACAAATGTAGTTCAAGTAGACATCAAGAAGGTATGATGAGCCCAGGTCCCGATAAATGGCTTGAGGCCATGAAATCTGAGATATGATCAATGTATGAGAACATAGTGTGGATTTGGTGGATTTGCCCGATGATCCACGACCCATAGAGAATAAATGGATCTTTAAGAAGAAGACTGACGTTGATGGTAATGTTACTATCTATAAAGCTTGACTTGTCGCAAAAGGTTTTCGACAAGTTCAAGGAGTTGACTACGATGAGACTTTCTCACCCATAGCGATGCTTAAGTCTGTCTGAATCATGTTAGCAATTTCCGCGTTTTATGATTATTAGCACTCCGATTGCTCCTCCTGCCACTAGTGCGGAGTCTTGTGACATTTACTGCTTTGCTGAATCTTGTTATGAAAGATCAATTTTCCGATACTCCTAATGAGGATGTCGCGCCCCATCTTAACACATTCGTGGAATTGTGCGATATGCAAAATAAAAAAGATGTGACAATGATGTTGTGAGGTTGAAATTATTTCCGTTTTCTTTGCAAGATCGCGCAAACATTTAGTTTTCTTCTTTGCCTTGCAATAATCGATTCTTGGAATAAGTGCAAGGATGCTTTCATTACTAAGTATTTTCCGCTAGCAAAAATCATTTCCCTTAGAACCCAGATCATGAATTTCAAGCAACTTGAACATGAGAATGTTAGACAATCTTGGGAAAGGATGAAATTGATGCTAAGGAGTTGTCCAACTCTTGGGTTAAATCTTTGGGTGATGATACAAAAGTTTTATGTGGGGTTGAATTTTGTTTCTCGTAATCTTTTAGATTCCTCCGCGGGGGGTCCTTTCATGGAAATTACTTTGGGTGAAGCTACTAAATTGCTATACAATATTATGGCAAATTACTCACGATGGCATACCGAAAGAGCGCCTACTAGTAAAAGGTCAATTCAGTAGAAGAAATAATTCTTTGAGTGAAAAAGTTGATGCTCTTATGAAGATGGTTGCTAATAAAAGTGCTCCTATTGATTTTAATGATGTGCCTTTTTCTACTTTGATTGAGAAAAATAGTGATGCCATAGATGTGAATTTTATCTCGCGAAACAATTTCAATAACAATGCATATAGAGGTAATTTTAATACTAGGCCTTTTACTAGTAATTCCTCTAATAATTATGGTAATTCCTATGGTAATCCTTATTATAATAATAATAGGAACACCTCTGATCTTGAGAATAATATTAAAGTATTTATCAATACTCAAAAAGTTTTCAATGCTATGATAGAAGAAAAGCTGAATAAAGTTGATGATATGTCTAGAAGTATTGATAGAAGTTCTCATGATGTAGAAACTTTCAAGATGAAAACTTTTGTGCCTAAAGTTGAAGAATCAATTAAAACTCTTTATGTTTCTATGGATGAAAGTAAGAAAAGAACCGCTATGCTTAGAGCTAAAAGAGAATTTTTAGAAAGGGCGTTTTCTAGTGATTGCTTTCATAAAAGTGATGAAGATCTTAAAATGATTGGTGTTTCCTCTATTGATTCTTTGTTTAGTAAAGTTACGATTGATGAAAAAGGGGCTGGAGAAGAGTCAACTTTAGCTAGAAGGCGTCCCTATAATTTGGAGGGTGAAAATCTTGTTGAGAAAATTGATAAAAGTGGGTTTGAAGAGGTCAAGACTTTAACTAGTGATGTGCCCACTATTTTGGATTACAAAGACTTTAATTATGATAGTTGCTCTTTGGTTGATTGCATTTCTTTGTTGCAATCCATGATAAATTCACCCCATGCTTATGAACAAAATAAAGCTTTTACTAAACATATTGCTGATGCTATGATGAAAGCTTTTGAAGAAAAGTTGGAATTAGAAATTTCAATTCCTAGAAAATTACATGATGAATGGGAACCTACCATTAAAGTCAAGAATAAAAATTATGAGTGTTTTGCTTTATGTGACTTGGGTGCTAGTGTTTCTACAATTCTGGATATTTATGTGATATGCTTGGTCTTACCGATATTGAAAAATGCTCTTTAAATTTGCATTTGGCGGATTCTACTATTAAAAAGCCTATGGGAAGAATTAATAATGTTCTTATTCTTTCAAATAGGATTTATGTGCCCATAGATTTTATTGTTCTTGATATTGATTGCAATCCGTCTTGTCCAATTATACTTGGTAGACTATTTTTACGTACTATTTGTGCCATGATTGATATGAAAGAACGCAATATTAAATTTCAATTTTCACTAAGGAAGGGCATGGAACACTTCCTTAGAACAAGAACTAGGCCACCATATGAATCAATCATGAGGGCATCGTATGCATCTAGAGCCAAAGATGACAACACTTAGATCCCACGCGTTATGCCTAGCTAGGGGCGTAAAACGACACTCGTTGGGAGGCAACCCAACTTGTATCTTTTTGCTTTTTTTTATTTTCTTGCCCATTTCAATAAAATACACAATTATGCCTCCGATTAGATGTGTTTTTGTGGTTTATGATCTTGCCGAAAAACACAAACTTTTGCGCTCGTGAAAATATTTTTCATTTTTAATAAAAGAGTTATTTTGAGTTGATTCTTTTTGCAGAAGATTAATAAACAAATTATTCATGTCGTCCCAATTTTTCAGAATTTTTGGAGTTATAGAAGTATTCTAAGTAGTCAGATTGATACAGACTGTTCTGTTTTTAATAGATTCTGTTTTCTTTGTGTTGTGTGCTTGTTTTGATGGTTCTATGGTTTTCTTTGAAAAGTTTTTGCCATAGAAAAGTTGGAATACAGTAGATATAATGCAAGAATAAAATATGAATGGGTTTGCAACAATACTTATAGTAGTGGTTTGCTTTCTTATACTAACGGATCTCATGAAGGTTTTGTTGAGTTTTGTGTGATTGAAGTTTTCAAGTTTTGGGTGATATTACGATGGATGAAGGAATAAGGATTAGCAAAAGGCTAAGCTAGGGGATGCTTGAGGCACCCCAAGATAATATTCAAGAAGTATCAAGCAGCTTAGCTTGGGGATGCCCCCGAGTGGCATCCTCTCTTTCTTCTAACAACCATCGGTATTTTACTTGGAGCTATATTTTTATTGGTCACATATTATGAGTTTTGCTTGGAGCGTCTTGTATGATATGAGTCTTTGCTTGTTTTGCTTTGTGTTTTAAGCCTTGAATCCTTCCTGGACACACCTTTTTGAGAGAGCCAAAATTTATGCTATGCTTGCTCCTATGCTTCACTTAAATTTTTAGAGCCATGGAATGTCTCTAGTGCTTCACTCATATCTTTTTGAGCACGGTGTGCTTTGTTATTTTTGAAGAAATGCTCTCATGCCTCACTTATATTTATTTGGGAGTTAGTAATTTTTTTAAGAAATTCTCTCTTGCTTCACTTAGATTATTTTGAGAGAAAGAAATATTATGCTCATGATCTTCACTTATATTTGTTTGAGCTTATTAAAAGCAACATATGAAATTAGTTCCAAAGTGATAGATATCCAAGGAGGATATAATAAAAACTTTCATGAAGATCATTGGACAAAATAAACTTGGTTCTTAGTAATGGTTTTGAGATATGACGATATGATATGTGAGTCATGTTGATGAGTAATTATGCTTTAGTAAGAATGTTGGTGTTAAGGTTTGTGATTCCCTATGCAAGCACGAAAGCCAATAGTTATGCAATGAAATTACATCCTACTGATGGTGCATTATTCGGTGTTACTTATGCTTAATGCTTGGGTATGAGATTTCTTGTTTCTTGGTTGGACGCTTCTCAATCTTTTTGCTAGCCTTCATTTTGCACTAAGTATGATCACTACTTGTGCATCCAAAACCCTTTAAACCAGTTTTGCCATATGAGTCCACTATACCTACCTATATGTAGTATTTCCGTGCCGTTCTAAGCAAATTTGTATGTGCCATCTCTAATTTTCAAAATAAATTTCTCTTTTGTGTTCTCGTACCGCTCGCGAGGCGGTGAGGGGTGGCCGACATTTTCCATGCTAGATGTGTTATTCTCACGATGAGTGTTTGTTCACTTGTCATTGCACGAGAGTACGACAAAGGTATTAGGGATGCCCAGTCCCAAAATGAAAAAAAATGAATTTAGTTTATGTTATCAAATAATAAATTCCTTGGAAAGTGTTGGTATGGAGGGCACCCGTGGATACGGATAGCCATGGAAAGTGAAAGTATGGTGGAAAAAGGAATAAACTTTATTTTCTGTTTGGGAACTGCCTATGATGTATCTAGCATGGAAAGTGTTGGGAGCTCTAAGTTATTTTTGTTGGTGGGCAAAGTATGCCTCCCAAATGTTTTTATCTCTCAATTTTCGCTTTGAGCTCTAGCACCTCTACAAATCCCTACTTCCCTCTGCGAAGGGTCTTTCTTTTACTTTATGCAATTTTTATTTTTGAACTTGAGTCTCCATATTCTCTTATAAAGCACCAACTAAGGGGCACTATGATCATATTTGAGCATTGGATGTAGCTAATATTCAAGTATGTTTCATGAATGGATCAATGATTGATCATAATGGGCTAGGGATAACTTGCTTTAGCGTTGATATTTTGAACGAAATGGTTGCTTGTTGATATGCTTGAGTATTAAAGACTTCATGTCAAAACTAGACTATTGCTTTGAACCATATAAAAGTCCAAATGTCCATGCTACAAAGAAAATAAAATGTGAAGAACATGTTAGGCTGCATTCCACATCAAAAAATCTATTTTTATCATTTACCAACTCGAGGACGAGCAGGAATTAAGTTTGGGGATGCTGATACGTCTCCAACGTATCTATAATTTTTTATTATTCCATGCTCTTATATTATCATTCTCGGATGTTTTACAATCATTTTATAGTCATTTTATATCATTTTTTGGTACTAACCTATTGACAATAGTGCCCAGTGCTAGTTGTTGTTTTCTGCTTGTTTTTTACATCGCAGGAAATCAATACCAAACGGACTCCAAACGCAGTGAAACTTTTTGTGGATTTTTTCTGGACCAGAAGACACCTGTTTGGCCAAATAAGTACCAGAGGGGTGCTCCGAGGGGAGCAAAACCCACCAGGGCGCGCCTGGGGGGGCAGGCGCGCCCAGGTGGGTTGTGCCCACCTCAGTGGCCTCCCGCACCGCCTCTTTGCTCCATAAATAACCCAATATTCCAGAAACCCTAGGGGAGTCGATGAAAATAAATTCCAGCCGCCGCAAGTTCCAGAAACACCAGATCCAATCTAGACACCATCACAGAGGGGTTCATCATGTCCATTGGTGCCTCTCCAATGATGCCCGAGTAGTTCTTTTAGACCTATGGGTCCGTAGTTGGTAGCTAGATGGCTTCCTCTCTCTCTCTCTCTTGATTCTCAATACAATGGTCTCTTGGAGATCCATATGATGTAAGTCTTTTCTGATGTGTTTGTTGGGATCCGATGAACTTTGAGTTTATGATCAGATCTATGTTTTTATTCATGAAAGTTATTTGAGTCTTCTTTGATCTCTTATATGCATGATTGATTATAGCCTCATATTTCTTCTCCGATATTTGGGTTTTGTTTGGCCAACTTGGTCTATTTATCTTGCAATGGGAAGAGGTGCTTTGTGATGGGTTTGATCTTACGGTGCTTGATCCGAGTGACAGAAGGGGAAATGACACATATCTGTCGTTGTTATTAAGGATAACAAGATGGGGTCTATTTCTACATAAATAGATCTTGTCTACATCATCTCGTCGTTCTTATTGCATTACTCCGTTTTCCATGACCTTAATACACTAGATGCATGCTGGATAGCGGTTGATGTGTGGAGTAATAGTAGTAGATGCAGGCAGGAGTCGGTCTACTAATCTTGGACGTGATGCCTATGTAATGATCATCACCTGGATATCGTCATAATTATTTGAAGTTCGATCAATTGCCCAACAGTAATTGTTTTCCAACCGTTTGCTATTTTTCTCGAGAGAAGCCACTAGTGAAACCTACGGCCCCCGGATCTCTTCTTTAATATATTTCCCTTTGCGATCTATTTTCCTTTGCCTTTATTTTCAGTTCTACTAAACCAAAAATACAAAAATACCTTGCTTCACTTTATTTCATTTGCGATCTATTTATCCTATCTATTATAACTTTACCCAGTCTCCGCGCCAATTTCTGGCGCCGTTACCCGAAAGGGATTGACAACCCCTTTAACATGTCAGGTTGCGAGTATTTGTTATTTGTGTGCAGGAGATGTTTATGTTGTGTTGCGTGGTTCTCCTACTGGTTTGATAACCTTGGTCTCATCATCGAAGGAAATACCTACTGTTGCTGTGCTGCATCATCCCTTCCTCTTTAGGGAAATACCGACATAGTTCAAGTAGACATCAAGAATTTATGATGAGCCCAGATTCCAATAAATGGCTTGAGGCCATGAAATCTGAGATAGGATCCATGTATGAGAACAAAGTGTGGACTTTGGTGGATTTGCCCGATTATCGGCGACCCATAGAGAATAAATGGATCTTCAAGAAGAATACTAACGTTGATGGTAATATTACTGTCTATAAAGCTCGACTTGTCGCAAAAGGTTTTTGACAAGTTCAAGGAGTTGACTATGATGAGACTTTCTCACCCGTAGCGGTGCTTAAGTCTGTCCGAATCATGTTAGCAATTGAGGCATTTTATGATTCTGAAATCTGGCAAATGGACATCAAAACTGCATTCCTTAATGGATTTCTAAAATAAGAGTTGTATATGATGCAACCAGAAGGTTTTGTCGATCCTAAAGGTGCTAACAAAGTGTGTAAACTCCAGCAATCCATCTATGGACTGGTGCAAGCATCTCGGAGTTGGAATATATGCTTTGATGAGGTGATCAAAGCATATGGTTTTATACAGACTTTCTGAGAAGCTTGTATTTACAAGAAAGTGAGTGAGAGCTCTATAGCATTTCTAATATTATATTTGGATGACATATTTTTGATTGGAAATGATGTAGAAGTTCTAGATAGCATAAAAGGATACATGAATAAAAGTTTTTCAATGAAAGACCTCGGTGAAGTTGCTTATACATTAGGCATCAAGATCTATAAAGATAGATCAAGACGCTTAATAGGACTTTCACAAAGCACATATCTTGATAAAGTTTTGAAGAAGTTCAAAATGGATCAGTCAAAGAAAAGTTCTTGCCAGTGTTACAAGGTGTGAAGTTGAGTCAGACTCAATGCCCGACCACTCTAGAAGATAGAGAGAAAATGAAAGTCATTCCCTATGCCTCAGCCACATATTCTATCATGTATGCTATGTTGTGTACCAGACCTGATGTGTTCCTTGCTATAAGTTTAGCAGGGATGTACCAAAGTAATCTAGGAGTGGATCACTGGATAGCGGTCAAGAATATCCTGAAGTACCTAAAGAGGACTAAGGATATGTTTCTCATTTATGGAGGTGACAAAGAACTCGTCGTAAATGGTTACGTCGATGCTAGTTTTGACACTAATCCGGATGACTCTAAGTCACAAACCGGATACTTATTTATATTGAATGGTGGAGTTGTCAGTTGGTGCAGTTCCAAGCAAAGTGTTGTGGCGGGATCTACATGTGAAGCGGAGTACATAACTGCTTCGGAAGCAGCAAATGAAGGAGTCTAGATGAAGGAGCTCATATCCGATCTAGCTGTAATACCTAGTGCATTGGGTCCAATGAAAATCTTTTGTGAAAATACTAGAGCAATTGCCTTAGCGAAGGAATCCAGATTTCACAAAAAGACCAAACACATCAAGAGACGCTTCAACTCCATCTGTGATCTAGTCAAGGAGGGGGACATAGAGATTTGCAAATAACATACGGATATGAATGTGGCAGACCCATTGACTAAGCCTCTTCCATGAGCAAAACAGGATCAACACCAAGACTCCATGGGTGTTAGAGTCATTACAATGTAATCTAGATTATTGACTCCAGTGGAAGTGGGAGACTGAAGGAAATACACCCCAGAGGGAATAGTAAAGTTGTTATTTTATATTTCCTTATTCATGATAAATGTTTATTATTCATGCTAGAATTGTATTAACCGGAAACTTGATACATGTGGGGATACAAGACAAAACACCGTGTCCCTACTAAGCCTCTACTAGACTAGCTCATTGATCAAAGATGGTTAAGTTTTCTAACCATAGACATGTGTTGTCATCTGATAAACGAGATCACATCATTTAGGAGAATGATGTGATGGACAAGACCAATTCGTTATCTTAGCACTGTGATCGTTCAGTTTTCTTGCTATTGCTTTCTTCATGTCAAATACATATTCGTCCGACTATGAGATTATGCAAGTCTCGGATACCGGAGGAATGCTTTATGTGCTATCAAACGTCACAATGTAACTAGGTGATTATAAAAATGCTCTACATGTATCTCTGAAGGTGTTTTTTTGGTTGGCATAGATCAAGACTAAGATTTGTCACTCCAAGTATCGGAGAGGTATCTCTAGGCCCTCTCGGTAATACACATCATAAGAAGCCTTTCAAGCAAAGTGACTAATGAGTTATTTGTGGGATGATGTATTACGGAACGAGTAAAGAGACTTTCTGGTAACAAGATTGAACTAGGTATGAAGATACCGACGATCGAATCTCGGGCAAGTAACATACCGATAGATAAAGGGAATAACGTATGTTGTCATTATGGTTTGACCAATAAAGATCTTCGTAGAATATGTAGGAGAGAATATGAGCATCCAGGTTCTGCTATTGGTTATTTACCGGAGAGGTGTCTCGGTCATGTCTACATAGTTCTCGAACCCGTAGGGTCCACATGCTTAACGTTCGATGACGATTTTGTATTATATGAGATGTGATTTGGTGACCGAATGTCGTTCGGAGTCCCGGATGGGATGACGGACATGACGGGTAGTCTCGAAATGGTCGAGAGATAAAGATTGATACATAGGATAATAGTATTCAGACATCGGAAGTGTTCCGGGTTGTATCGGGTATTTATC
>NC_041393.1:751078756-751084237 GCF_002162155.2 Triticum dicoccoides | reverse complement strand
CCACAAGGGGTGGCACCCCCCATTAAGGCAGGAGGCTGAATAGGAGAAGGAAGAGGTGGTTTGGCCCCCTTTCCTTCCTTCCTTCCCTCTTCCCTTTTCCCCCTTCCGATAATAAGGAAAGGGGGGGGGGGGGCGAATTGGACTAGGGCCCCAAGTAGGATTCCTCCTACTTGGGGAGCCCCAAGGCTGCTCCCCTCCCCCTCCCACCTATATATACATGGGGAGGGGGCGCCCAGAACACATATCAACTATTGTTAGCCGTGTGTGGCGCCCCTTCCACAGTTTATGCCTCCAGTCATATTCTCGTCGTGCTTAGGCGAAGCCCTGCGCAGATCACTTCACCATCACCGTCACCACACCATCGTGCTGAAGGAACTCATCTACGTCCTCGACACTCTGCTAGATCAAGAGTTCGAGGGACGTCATCGAGCTGAACGTGTGCAGAACTCAGAGGTATCGTACGTTCGGTGCTTGATCGGTCGGAAGGAGAAGAAGTTCGACTACATCAACTGCATTGTCAAACACTTCCGCTTTCGGTCTATGAGGGTACGTAGACACACTCTCCCCCTCTCGTTGCTATGCATCTCCTAGATAGATCTTGCGTGAGCGTAGGATTTTTTCCCTACAACAAAGGAATAAATTTATTTACTACTCCCAAGTTGTACCAATATTTGAGAAGTTTCCTCCAAGTCAAATCACAATTAAACAAGTATCATCATTAAACCCAATTCAATTAATTAAAGAGTGATGAGATCAAGAATAATATCCAATTCCATATACTCAAGATGTCCATAACCGGGGACACGGCTAACCATGATTAGCTTATACACTCTACAGATCTTGCGCACTTTTCCCCACAAGACTTGACCGCATCCATGATCGGAAAATCGAGACATACTCTTTCTAAAGCATTAACACTCTACTCCGGGCAGATCGGTACACCTACATCTGCTAGTCGACCTCTTCGAGAGCTCATACAACTTACTCAACTATGCCAGAGCCCATAATGGCTTGTGGCTGCACACGGAAGTTTCTAGGCATGAAATATCATGTGATCCCTTTGAGCCTGGGTGGTGAACCAAGGTAAAATCACATGGGTACTCCGGTATTTCCCAAATGGACAAACACCGGATTCTCTAGGTGCCCCAACCAATCCACCCAGATGTGTATTAAAGTTGCCACCTTAATGTTATCCAAGATCAATAGCTCTCATAACTTCCATGTGAATCACGATCCAATCCCCTTCTACGAGCATGGCTAAGCAATAATACAGCATAATGTATAATCCCAGGGTGATCAAAAGGTATTAGGCTCCTACCTCAAGTACTACAACCAAACCACATGTTCCCAATCCTACTCATGCAAAAGTTTGAGGGCAGAACTAATGCATAGTAAAAAGTGGGTATAGAAAAGTATGATCAAAGTGTAACTTGCCTTGCTGACGATCTGCAAACTCTAGTGATTCATAGTAACAAGCTTCGCACTCCGGATAATCTAGCGTAGACAAACAGTAGCATACATAAACAATCACTCAAACTAAACAAAGAGAAATCAGGAAAAGATCCAAATAAAACTCAAAAAAAGCAAATGACTAAACTAGACAGAAAAAAACCTAACAACATTATTTTTATGTGGATTAGATCTTAACAGTAGGTACATGTGATTAGCTACGATTTGCAAAAATAAACAACTCAAATGGAGTTACGAAACTCAGGATACGAACAAACAAGATCGTTTACTAATCTTAACTAAACTCAAATGTTAAATTGTCAAAATCATGTTCAAGTTGGTTTACTGGAAAGAAGAGATTGTTACAAAGATTTAGGCGTTGGTTTCATCTAATTTGGATAAACGAGCAAAAGGTTACGCTAGTTCTAAGATTAGGGGCTAAATCACGAGAAAACTATTCGCGGATAGGTCCCTTGCCGAAAATAAAACTTAAAAAGAAAAATCTATCGGACGAACGTCCGCTAATGGAACGAAATGAACGAATTCGTTCATTAATAAGAACTAATGGGTGAACGCTCGTAATCTAACGAACTAACTAAAAAAACTGATCTAAAAACCTAAACCGAACAAAACAAAAAAAGCGAAAAGAACTGATTGGTTCTTACCGGTCAACGCGGATCGGCCGACAGCGGGGAAAACGATGGCGGTGGCGGGACGGCGGTGATGCGGGGCGGCGGCGCGGGTGGCAGCAGCAGTAGCTAGCAGCGCGACGGTGCGCTGCAGCGGCGACGGTGATGGTGCGTTGTAGCGGCGACGGTGGTGGTGGTGCGCTGCGGCGGCGGGGCGATGTGGGAGGAGAGGGGGTGGCAGCGGTGCCTTTTAAAGGGGGCCCGGGGTGGGGGGGTTACTTGGGGAAGGGGCGGCTCGGCGACACGGGGTCCGGGCGGACTCCGGCGGCAGCTCGGGGTCGGACTCCCGAGTGGGGAAGGCGGCGACGGCGACTGGGCCGGCTGGGCCTTCGGCCCAGTTCGGCCTGAAAGTTTTTTTAAATAATTTCACCACAAAAAAATCTTAATAAAATATAGAAAAATTCCAGAAACAATTTTCACCATCCAAACCTAATATTTAGGACATGATGAACATTTTTTGGACTAAATGCAACTTTCAAAAATGCATGTTTTTTCTAATTCAAATAAAATAGCAATAAATACAAATAAAATAATAATTTGATTTTGAAATTTCTTTTCCAATATTCCTCTTCTGTTAAAGAAGTCATATTATCTTCTCTCATTTATTTTATTGTGGGAAATAATTGGAAAGAAATTATTAAAATCAAATTGATCCTTTTTTTCAAATTTGAATTAAATTCAAATATGAAAATTTTATGAAACCTCCAACTCTCTCTCCTTGGGTCCTTGAGTTGCTTAAGATTTCTAGGATCACAACCAAAATGCAAATAAAATATGATATGCATATGATGATCTATGTATAACATCCAAATTGAAAATTGGGATGTTACAAACCTACCCCCCTTAAGATGAATCTCGCTCTCGAGATTTGGGTTGGTCAGCAAAAAGGTTTGGGTGGTCCTTGCAAAGATCTTCTTCTCGTTCCCAGGTGGCTTCCACCTCGGTATGGTGGCTCCACTAAACTTTGCAAAACTTGATAACCTTGCTGCAAGTAACTCGGCTGGAAAACTCGAGAATCTTGATTGCCTTCTCTTCATAGGTCAGATCACTATCCAACGGAATTGCTTCCAGTGGCACTGTATCTCTCAGAGGTATGTCGGCCATCTCTGTGTGGCACTTCTTCAACTGGGAAACATGAAACACATCATGAACTCCTGACAACCCTTCGGGCAATTCCAACTTGTACGCAACTTCTCCCATGCGTTCCGAAATTTTGTATGGTCCCACAAAATTTGGTGCTAGCTTTCCCTTGACTCCAAAATGTTTAACTCCTTGAAGTGGGGACACACTTAGGTATGCTCTGTCTCCGACTTCATAGGCTACCTCCTTGCGTTTAGTATCCGCATAACTCTTCTGCATGGACTAGGCTACCTTGAGTCTGTCTCGAATCAACTTAACCTTCTCCTCAGAATCTCTCATTAAGTCTGGTCCGAACAACTGTCGATCTCCAACTTCATCCCATGATAATGGTGTCCTGGACCTCCTTCCGTACAAAGCTTCAAAAGGGGTCATCTTCAAACTGGCTTGATAACTGTTATTATAGAGAGCTCTACACAGGGAAAATTATCATCCCAAATAGATCCATAATCCAGCGCACAAGCTCTCAACATGTCCTCTAGAATCTGATTGACTCTCTCGGTGTGTCCATCTGTCTGTGGCTGAAAGGTTGTACTGAACTCTAGCCTGGTACCCAAAGTTTCATGCAACTGATTCCAAAACTTTGAAGTAAAATGCGTTCCTCTATCTGATATAATGGTCCTCGGAACTCCATGCAGACATACGATCCTGGTCATTTATATCTTTGCCAATTTAGCACTCGTATAAGTTGTCTTCACCGGGATGAAATGGGCTACTTTCGCCAAACGATCTACTACAACCCAGATAGAGTCATAGCCTGAACGAGTCCTGGGTAATCCAGTGATAAAATCCATGCCAAGTTTATCCCACTTCCTTTTGGGTATTGGCAACGGCTGTAGCAATCCTGCTGGTTTCTGATGCTCTGCCTTAACTCTCTGACATACATCACATACTGCTACATACTCGGCAATATCCTTCTTCATTCCTGTCCACCAAAAACTTTCCTTCAAATCCAGATACATCTTGGTGTTGCCTGGGTGAATCGAGTAAGGCGAATCGTGAGCTTCCTGAAGAAGCAACTTCCTGATCTCAGGGTCATTAGGCACATATATACGATCCTCAAACCATAAGGTGTGTGCTCATCCTCACGAAATCCTTTAACCTTTCGTTTACTCATCCTTTCCTTTATCTCAGCAATCTCCTTGTCCATCTTCTGGGCTTCTCTGATTTTACCCAACAAAGTGGACTAAATTTCCAATGCTGCAACATAACCTCTCGGAACTATCTCCAAGCGTAGTTCTCAAAGGTCATCGGCTAACTCCTTAGGTAATCCTTCGATTATGAGCGTGTTAACATAATCTTGTGGCTCAACGCATCTGCTACAACATTGGCCTTTCCTAGATGATAATGCAATCTCATGTCATAATCCTTTATGAGCTCCAACCATCTCCTTTGCTTGAGGTTCAACTCCTTCTGCGTGAAGATGTACTTCAAACTCTTATGATCCGTATATACATCACAACGGTTACCAATGAGAAAGTGTCTCCATGTCTTGAGCGCATGCACTACAGCTGCTAACTCCAAATCATGTGTAGCATAATTCAACTCATGTGGTCGAAGCTGTCATGAGGCATATGAGACAACTCTTCTGTCCTGCATAAGCACTCCTCCAAGTCCTCGATGTGAAGAGTCGCAATATACTTGGAAATCCTTGCATATGTCTGGGAGAATCAGCACTGGGGCTGTAACCAATCGTTTCTTCAACTCTTGACACTACAAAAAAAAGACACATCCGTGACATTTTGGGCCGAACGAATTTTTTTCCTGTCTTTCTTATGACACTTCTATGACGATAATTGTGACAAAACCCAGTATCATCAT
The DNA here is from genome assembly GCF_002162155.2 of Triticum dicoccoides. Classification (NCBI taxonomy): domain Eukaryota; kingdom Viridiplantae; phylum Streptophyta; class Magnoliopsida; order Poales; family Poaceae; genus Triticum; species Triticum dicoccoides. Next base: position 751,079,141 of record NC_041393.1, on the reverse strand, counting down.
AGATGTGGTGGGCTCCTACTTCTATGACAAAATATCATGATAGAAAATGGGCTTTCGTCCTGGGCGGGCCGAAGACGCAGCTGCATGACATTCTTTGGGCCGTCCATGATGGAAAAAATTGTGGTAGAAGTGAAGGCGAGGAAAATTTCGGGGAGTTCCCAGTTATGGTGGGTGGTCGGGGGCCAAGCGATGCGCATTTCTCGCATACACGTACGTGCGTGTGTGCGAGGCGTTGGCTCTAACTAAACCGGAGCGAGGCATTGGGCTCTAACTGAACCCGAGCGATTGCACTGTAGGCTACGCATTACTGAACCCGAGCGATCGATCGATGGCTGTTAACTGAACCCGATCGAGCGGTTCCTTCGCTACTGCTGCTAACTAAAGC
>NC_041393.1:751069182-751078442 GCF_002162155.2 Triticum dicoccoides | reverse complement strand
CGCGTTGCCTCTGGATGAATAGGACCCCGATCGATCGAGCCGGTTGGGGCTGGATGAACAGGAACCCGTGGAGGGCTGGATGAACAGGATGACCTCGTGGAGGGCTGGATGAACAGTAGTCAGTGGAGAGGTGGATGAACAGTAGCCCGTGGAGGGTGGTTGAACAGGAGCCCATGGAGAGGGGTGGTTGAACAGTAGCCGGTGGAGTAGCGTGCGGTGGAGGCTGGATGAACAGGAGCCCGTGGAGGCTGGAGGAGGTCGACGGTGGATGAACAGTAGCCCATGGAGGCTGGAGGAGGTCGACGGTGGAGATGAACAGTATCCCGTGGAGTCCCGTTTTGTGGTACGCCACACCCCTCCCGATGAACAGGATCCCCGTTTCAACCGTAGCGCTCCAACACAAGTCCGTTTCGTCTGTTTTGTGGTATGCCACACCCCTCCCGATCAACAGGACCCCGTTTCGACCGTAGGAGGTCCGTTTCCTCCGTTTTGCGGTACGCCAGACCCCTCCCGACGAACAGGATCCCGTTTCGAATGTGGCCGGTCGAACACAAGGCCATTTCCTTCGTTCTACGGTACGCCATGCCTCGTTTCCATCACCTGTTCTGTCCAAGCCGGTTGGCTCCCACGCGTTCCGTTGCCTCCCGATGAACACGACGCATTCCGTTGCCTCCCCGTGAACACAATGCATTTTGTTGCCTCCCCATGAACGCGACGACGACGCAGTTTCTCCGTACTGACCCAGCCATGTACACGAGCCCTGGCCATACGTATGCGCGAGTAGGCATTCGAGACTCCGCCCGTATGTACGTACATGGCCGTATTTTCTTTCTTGCACCCTGGCCGTTGTACGTACGTGTACATGCTACGTGCGCGCCTCTACTACGACACGTGCGCGCCTCTACTAAGACACGTGCGCGCCTCTACATCGACCAGTATGTACATACACGTTCGCGACGAGAATGACAACTCTACATACGCTTCGACCAGGTGGGTCCCGACTGTCAGGCACTTCCTTGCGTGCAAAGATGTAGCTGGTGGGTCCCAGCTGTCAGGGGGGCGAATCATTTTTTTCCCAGACGCACTTCCTTGCGTGGGAAGATGTAGCTGGTGGGTCCCAGCAGTCAGGGGGGAAACGTTTTTTTCACGAAATACGATGGCCTGTTCGGTGGGTCCCTGCTGTTAGGTGGAGGAATAATTATTTTGTGTGTAATAAGGAGGCACTTCCTTGCGGCCGCCGTGGACCCAGCTGTCAGTCTTTCCACGTACAGTACTCTTTCGATGGAAGTCGTTCCTTGACCATGTTGACCATGCCTCGCTGAGAGCACCAGGGCGGTGGACGATGGCGAGGCCTAGGAAGGGGACGACGCGGAGTCGGGGAAGACGCGACAGTGGAAGCCCGCGCGGAGAGGAGTAGAAGGGTTCATTGGTTCGGCCGTGGTGTGAGGCTGCCATTGCCGCAGAATAACGGGGGGTGTGGGTGAGTAGAGGGATGGCCTGGCCAGCAGTGGGAGTAGTAGGGGACGGTGAGGCCTCCGCGGCATCACAGACGGCCATGGGAGGAAGGTGCACGTGGCACGACCGGCGCTGGTTTCGGCGGCTAGAGCAAGAAGGCCAGAGGTAGAAGAAGCACTACGGCCGTTGGATGGACATCGTACGGTCACTAGAGCTAGAATCGTTCATATTGACTAAGTTGACAAACCCTCCGTCCCCGTCAACTTAGTTGGCCCACAAGTCATCCTCCCACTATGGTGGGTCCCAACTAGCGGGGGGTATTCATTTTTTTGTGCGTAATAAGGAGGCACTTCCTTGCGTGCAAAGATATAGCTGGTGGGTTCGACCTGTCAGCGGGGGGAACGTTTTTTTTTTTGCAAAATACAGAGGCCCTTCCGGTGGGTCCCAGCGGTCAGGGGAAGGAATCATTATTTTGCACGTAATAAGGAGGCATTTCCTTGTGTGCGGTTGTGGACCCAGCTGTCAGCCTCTCCATGTATAGTCCACGTCCGATGGATGTCGTTCGTTGACCACGTTGACCAGGCCGCGCCGAGAGCACCATGGCAGTGACGACGGCGAGGCCCAGGACGGGAACGACACGGAGCCGGGGAAGACTCGGCAATGGTTACCCACGCAGTGGGTAGTACGAGGGTTTACTGGTCCGTCTGCCGTCACCAGAAAATAATAGGAGGTGTGGGTGAGTAAGGAATGGCCTGGCCAGCAATGAACTAGGGTGGGGTGGTGTGGCCTGTGCGGCAGCACAGCCGGCCATGGGAGGCGAGAGCAGGCAGTCCCACCTGAGCTGGTTTGGGCGGCTGGAGCAAGAAGATCAGATATTGAAGAAGCAGCACGGTCGTTGGATTAACATCCAACGGTCACTGCTGCTAGAATCGTTTGTGGACTAAGTTGACGAAGCCAAAGTACACGTCAACCAAGTAGACCCACAAGTCAGCCTCCAAATTTTTCCCAAACAGCATACAACCCGAAATTTCTAGCCAGATTCAAATTAATTATAAATCTAGATATACCTTAATTTAAATTCAATGAAATTTTACCCGCACAAAAACATTGAAATTTAAAATATCAAAATCCGAAAGAAAATAGTATTTTGGAACTAATTGCCTGTTTGTTGTATTTTTTCATTTTACAGCCCACTTATTATTACTTATAGCCCATTTTTATTACTTATAGCCCATTTTGTGGGCAAAATGCATCCCTCCTCGTCTTGAAAGATTTCCGGCCCAGCAGGGCATAGAAAAGCAAGTAGGCCTACATTGGTTATTCTACAAAAAACAAAATAGCTGGCTAGCCATTTTCAGAAAGGAAAAAAACAAACTGGCCTGGTCATGTGCTAAACATATGAAATAAAAACCTGGGCTAGACGGGCCATGGGTCTCGCACAACCCAGTTGATACCCTTCTTCGTCCCAAAAAAACAAAATTACTGCGTGCGCTGCTGGGTCCCTACTGTCATCCTCACTATGTATAGTCATCTCCTTATTCCTCTCGGTTGTTGACCATGTTGACAACACCGGAGGGTGGTGCCGCGGCGAGTGAACGAAGGCGGAGGACGATGGTGAGGCCTCGCACGGGAACGAACAAGAGCCGGGGAAGATGCACAGAGTTTTAGGGTGCGATGTGGCCACGATGCGTGCGTGGCAGCACAACCAGCCGTGGGAGGCGGGAGCAGGTGGTCCCGCCAGTGCTGGTTTGGTTTTGGCGGCTCGAGGAAGAAGATACTGAAGAAACACGACAGACGTTGAGTGTCAATCCAACGGTCAAGGTTGGCACAATCGTTTGTTGACTAAGCGGACACCAAGTAGCATACTTTTTTATATATAGGAAGAAAAGAAAAACTGGGCTCGTTGGCCTGATAACATTCCCGAAACTGCGACTGTTCGATCTTGTGTCGCAACTAAAACTGCGAGGAAAATGTGTTTGTCTGCTGTCCTCCTCACAGGGAACGTTCGCAACATAAGTGACTAGTACCCTTGGTTTTCAACCGAGAGGCCTTGGGTTCGAGTCCCAGGAACTCTCAATTTTGTCTTCCTTCCTTCCTTGCAAAAAAGGGAAAGAAAATCAAAGACTTGGGATGGCGTACAAAACAAGCTACTGTACCAGTAAAGAGACGTTGCTAAGTTACAGAAAAAAGTGAGACATGCTCTTGTAGCTGGATCGAATCCAAACCTAGACTATGACTATATATGGTGCTATGCTACTCTGCAAGTAATGAAACTGACATATCCAACGTTCGCTTCTCCTCTTCTCTACTTACTCTGCCTAGCATCAGAAGCTCTGGCCGCAGCAACCATGTCCACTGGCTGCTCGTCCACCTGCTCTTCAGCAGGCAACAACCAGATATGCGCCAAATCGCCACCCGTACCATTGCCTGTGGGTCTCATCACACCCCCGCCGGCACGCGCACCGCAGCCGATTGCTCATCGCAACCCGCTGCCGTTGGTGTGGTGCCACTATTGCAAATCACGTAGAGTCATTCGTCGCTTCTCAACCACAATCCTCAACCCTGGCCGAGTCTTCTACAAATGCCCGAATCATGGGGTAATAATATGTTTAAGTGTTGTTCTGCTTCTTTTAGTTGCTGATTTTTTTAATAGTTTGGTTGATGATCTCCCAATTTGATTCGTGTAGAAAAGGGAAGATTCGTGTGATTTGTATTTCTGGGAAATTGTTGATGTGGGGGAATGCAACTACGCTGATTATTTGGTTAGCCGACGAATCCCAATACCAGCAGGTTGGGGTGTAGGACAAGTAACTGAAGGAACGGCAAAAGAGGAAGATGCAGATCAGAAGGTTAAAGATGCAGTTCCTCTGATCATGGCCAAGCAACAGCTGCTGAACGGCCTTGACAGCAATGAGGAGATGAAAGTGCTAGTGAAGATAATGGGCAAAATCGATGTGCTCTGTAGGATGATTGTCTCTTTATTTGCAGTGTATGTAGCACTTGTGATGTATTCAGTGGCTATGACATGAGCACTTTGCTGAAACTAGTAATGAATGAAACCTGTGTAGCAGGCTGGGCATAGTGTTGTGAACATCTAATGATTTCTATTAACGCAAATCAGGGGGTATCCCCTTTTGCTCATAAATAAATAAATAGCAGAGGCCCTGTCGGGTCAGCTTTGTTCTCATTCGAAGACGTTGAGAAAATTGCAGTCCAACAGCAAAATATGTCATCAAATTCAAGTTTCACAGCCAAATATGAGTACAACTGAACGACAATGTCATCATGTTTTAGTTGTCATACAATCACCAAACACAAATCAGCATACATAACAAGTGATGTTCTCATAGCAAAATACTAAACAACATGTTCATCAGGTTTCAGTTGTCATAGCAAACACAATTTCACATAGTAGATAAAAAAACTTCTTCTAAGAGGTAAATACGACAAAAGCAATGTAATCATCATCCGCAGCAGCAGCGTCAACATCTTCGCCATGTGTATCAGTCTGAATCATAATTCCCCATGGTGTCATATTCTTCTTCGTCCTCAACGTCCTCGAACGTTGGCTTCTTCTTGATCAACTCTTGTATGTCCACATCACGATAGGCAATCTTTTCGCCGGCATCATTGACGTGATGGTTCTCAAAGATATTAGGAACATCTGTGTTATCTTGTACATTAGGAGCAGTGTAAGCATCATCTTGTTGTGCAACTTCATTAAACAAATTCCTCTGCTCAAACGTTTGCAATACTCTCCAGTCATCGCTACGTGCAAATGTGTCTTCCAAGAAAAATATTTGTGTTGCTTGATTTGCCAAAATAAAAGGCTCGTTGGTCTGGTACGCCGCCTTCACATTGATGGATTTGAAATAATCATCAGCTCTGGGTTTTGCGATCCTGGAAAACAGGTTATACCAACGACAACACAACAGAACCACACACCGATGATCCTCGAAATTGGACATATACTGCAACTGAATATTGTATTTTTTTGTTAGCATACATTTTAGTTGTCTCTTTGTCATATGTATCCATGCTCATGATGGCACTGTTTTGTGTCTTCCTGCCTTCGTCTCGTGCAAGGGTGTTGTAGCGCACATCTCCAACAATGCAAGATTCATAATGTCTTACCCGAGTACCAAGACCCATTGCTAGTGAGTAAAGGGCATCATCAACTGCCTGCCCATCCTCCCGCATCTTCTTAACCTATGGTTAGAAAATACACAAGCTGATCATCTTATGTACTCAATATATTAAAAAAACTGACAGTGCAATTCAAAAGCTTACATGGCTCTTGAACCATTTTGCAAATCCTGCCATAACCAGTTTGTCAATGTTTCTTGGATTTTGCGGCAGTAACTCCTTTTTGTAGATGCTGCACAACATAGTGATCGTGTCAAACATCTAAATATATAAGAATGTGCTGTAATATTGTAGATTACGATGTATAAGCTGCAGTACTGCACTTACTTGATATATGGTAGTATCTCAGGACAGTTATTCAACACATACCAAACCATTTTGTCCAAATCTTTAGGTTTGGCCTCTTGTCGACTCTTCCCTGTAACTCGAACAGAATAATCAAAAACATTGAGCCCGGGATTGTCTTCACCCACCTCTTTGCTAAACTGATCAGCTGTTTCAATGTATTTTGAGCAGAATGTCAATGCTTTTGTAGCAATGTAGGCCGATGCAATGGAACTCAGGTCTAGCTCTGTTCCTAACATAGCCCTTGAAAGTGCCAAGCCGCCTTTCAATAGGGTACACCAGCCATACTGTACTGGACCTCTAAGTAGTGCCTCATCAGGTAGATGAATAGCCAAATGCACCATCACATCAAAGAAGGCTGGAGGATATATCTTCTCAAGGTCGCATAGGATAGTTGGTATCTTGTCTCTAAGACGCTCCAAAGCATCTATCCTGATATTTCTACTGCAGAGTTCCCTGAAGAATTGTCCCAACTCTGCAACTGCTCTTTATAAGTCAGGGCGGCCCAATCCTCTAAGGATAACAGGTAAAACCCTTTGAAGTAGGACATGGCAGTCATGAGTTTTCAACCCTTATACCTTGTTTCCATCTGCACCGACTCTCATTTCAGGGTTGGAAGCAAATCCATGTGGGAATCTCACACGTGACAGGACCTTGCAGAATTCTTTTCTTTTTACCTTGTCCAAGACGTACACAGCTGGTGCCATATCCCGTGGTTTACCTTCATCTTGCACCTGCAAATCCTGTCTGATACCCAGGGGTGTCAAATCAATCCTAGATTTTAATGTATCTTTCGTCTTGCCTTCAATATTAAGCAGTGTGCTGATAATGCTATCACATATATTTTTCTCGATGTGCATCACATCAAGATTATGCCGCAGATGCAAATCTTTCCAATACTCCAAGTCCCATAAAGTGGACCTGGGGGTAAACAATAATCTCTCTTCTGCCCTGCCACGCTTCCTTTTCCTGCTACCATTACCAGGATGGTTTCCTGGTGTAATATGCCTGACCTTCTCTAATTCCACTTGCAACTCATCGGTGGTGAGCCTCTTTGGCGCATCACGGTTTTCATGCTTTGCATTGAACACATGTTTTCGGTATTTTCTAGGATGCGGCTTGTCCTTGGCAAGGAAACGACGGTGTCCAATGTAACAGGTCTTGCTAAGTATTGCGTAAGACAACGGATTCCTGTCATAGCGAACACATGCATTATAACCATGGGTCATTCGCCCTGACATAGTGCCCAAAGCCGGATAATCATGGATGCACCAAATTATAACAGCATGCAAAAAGAAATCAGCTGGTGGGCTGCTATATAGGTCTCAAGTGAGAACACCCCTCCATAGCTGTTGAAGTTCCTCCACAAGAGGCTCCATGAACAAATCAAAATCCTTTCCAGGACTTTTTGGACGACCTGGGATGAGCAAGGCCATTATGTAGTTTGATTCTTTGGTGCAGACATTTGGAGGCATGTTGTAAGGGATAACAAGCACTGGCCACATGCTATATGTGGCGCTCTGGTGGCCAAATGGGTTAAATCCATCTGTAGCTAAGCCAAGTCTAATGTTTCTCGGGTCAGTAGCAAACTTTTTGTGTTTAAGATTGAAGCTTTTCCACTCACTACCATGAGATGGATGGCTCATTACATTCTGATCTCTGTACTCCTGGTTCCTAGAATGCCATAATACATCCTCTCTTGTTTCAGCATCATGAAACAACCTCTGCAGTCTCGGTATAATCGGAAAATGTCTCAGAACATTATGAGGAATCCTCTTCACAGCATCGCCATCTTTCCATCTTGATGATTTGCATTTCAGGCATTCACTTAAGTTGGCATAATCCTTCTGGAACAGAACACAATTATTCTTACAAACATGGATCATATCATATCCAATTCCAACTGCATGAAGGAAATTCTTCATTTTACTGTAGGTGTGTGGCAGCTCATACGCATCTGGGAAAGATTTGCGGAAAGCAGCCAACATCGCATCGAATGATTTGTTGGTCATCCGCTCAGATGTCTTCACCTGAAGAAAGGTCACCATAGCTGAGAATACTGACAGCTTATTTCCTGGGTGACAACCACGTTGCATTGTTCCAACATGCGGGCCCACCGTTTTTCTTCTGCAGGTGAAAGTTCATGGAATGCACGAGCATTTCATAGCATTGTTTCAATGTTGGTCAAACACACTAGCTCCGCCACCACCACCTCCTCCTCCTCTTCCACCTGAGCATCAGGCAGATCAAGATGGTGATCTACTACTTCCACGTAGTCAATAACATTGATGCTCACAGTTTCACCATGATGAACCCACCTAGTATATGTGACCGACATCCCATACAAGTGTAGATGATTTTGCACAGTTGACTGGGGTCTTGTAACGGAATTCATACAACTGCTACACGGGCAGAGCACATCTGATTTTGGACCACCATACTCAGCTCTGATAAAGTTCATGAAGTTTTCAACCCCCTCAACATATGCAGTGGAGAATCTTTGAGAAGAAGTTATCCAAGTCATGTCCATCTGTTAGACATACAAATTAGTTCTTCTACTAGATATTACAGGAAAAACATATATGCTTTTTTATGAAGTCCAGAAAAAAATACCTATGTCGATGTCTAAAGCTATGGCAAGATATTTGGACGAGCAGATCTAAATAACGAAATATATGTAAAGCTAATTCAGCAAACAAATTTGAGTGCTAAATTATGGCAGGCTGTTTCAGCAGTTAATGAGGCGGAGCACACAACCATCAAACTATCAAAGGCCATCGCAGCAACAAAGATCGAGTATAAAACGGTGTAGAGCTATTTCACCTAACAGATTGGCTACTAGACCATGGCAATCTACGTCACAATAAATATATGGCAGGATATTTTAGCAACTAATCGGCCTTGGCATGCCATCTTAGCTAAGTAGATTGAGTGCAGAACAAGTCAAGGAAGCTTCTTAAGCAGAGCATATTGACTGTAAAGTACTTCGGCAAACAGTGAGATTAACAACGTCTATCAGCTAACACTCAGCGCTACACCGACATGAACGGGGCCTCAATCTAGAATGCGCGTACCGTGGGAGAAGCTGACCGTTGTGCGTCTCCACATGAACGTCGCCAGCGGCGGCGATGCTGACCGCCGTGTGCCTCCACACGAACGTAGCCAGCGGTGGTGGCGTGGCTAGAGGACGGCTGTCTACGAGAGCGTACTGTGGGAGCGAGAGGATTGCCGTGCGTCCCCTCGACGAACCGCGGCACCAACGTATCGGCGCGGCGGGGAGGGAGGCTTTGGAAGAGCAAATGGAGTGGAGGGGG
>NC_041393.1:750971452-751068905 GCF_002162155.2 Triticum dicoccoides | reverse complement strand
TTGGCCGAAGGGCGGTTGAATCGGATTTGGGGGGAATTTTTGGGTGGGTGGGTGGGGGGGGGGAGGATTTTTGCACGGTGGGCGGGGGGAGTTTGGCGCATGGTCGGTTTCTCCAAGTGCAGTCCCACGTGTCATTGAAGAGGCAAGCCAAAGCACGTTCCGTTTGCGTGAGCCGTGTGCAGGACCGAACGTGTGTGGGGTGCAATGCGACCGCGACAGGAGTGTTGTGAGTGTACCGCCTTTTCTCCTTTTAAACTAGGTGCTTCGCCCCCTCAAATTTTTTTTGTTGCTTCGCGCGATTCATTGATACTACTACTAGTAATCCGGTAATCCCGACTAAAACGGCATGGCCGGCTCTTCTACCGCGCGATATGCTGGGAAGTTGGCTTAGTTGAGTTTTTAGGACGAGTAATGCTACACCTACGTAATCCCAGTTACGTAATTAACGTAATGTGAAACGTGTGAGCTGTTGATTGTAGATTGGGGGGAGGGAGGGGCCGACCACCATGAAAATCAAGGGACGAGAGAGAGATGCAATTTACGTTAACCCTTTCGTAGGTTCCCGTAGATGTAGAAAGATGTGAAATGCGTGAATGTGTAGTGGACGTACTATTGGAGTGCCTAAGATAAATTGTGTATGTATAGACCCTATGTGTTTATTTTACTTCTCATGTTAGATTTGTCTCGGTTCAATAAAAAGCAGAGTTGGTGATGATGGCGTACATGTCATCCTGCAATATAGGCCGTCCGATCTATATCTAACGGATAGGAAGGAAACTATGACAATTTACCCGCGCTCCTCTCCACATTTGCAGATAAGGCTTTCCCTCGTTCATCCTTTTCTCCCAGAAGATCTTGATCTTCCGTGCAATGCACGGGCATCTTGCTCGTACTCCTACAATATACTATATTATTGTGAAAGTTCATATACACCAGCCGAGATTAATGCAAACACGACAGATTTTCATTACATTTCAAACTTTTATAAGATAGAAAAATAAAAGAAACCCGACCCTAAACCTATTCTATGACAGCGACCGACGTCCTCCATCTGCGGTCTCTATGTACGGGGGCGGGGTTCAAGACCCGTGAAGTGAAGGTGCGGTCTCCGGCGAGGAAGAGTAGAACACGGGATACAGACCGGCCAGTTGGCACACCATGCCCTGCCGCCCCGCATGCCCTACTCATCCTCGCAGGAGTCCCCGACCTCGGTGGTGCCGGATGTTGGACGGAGGCAAGTAGGACGCGTGGCTTACGGTGCTCCCATCGTCGGCCGTCAGTGTGGCCACCACTTGTGCGGTCGCGTCCGCGTCCGGCTACGCCGCTATTGCGTCGCGAGAGGCGACTTGAGCGAGGGTGACGACCTCAAGCTTCATCCCCGAAGACAAGCTCTCCCGCAGAGCGTTCGCACTTGCGGTCAGGGCGGATGTGGTGCTAGGTAGGAGGACGATACGCTATGTTGTGGAGGTTAACTGGGCGTTGCCGCTTTAAGTAGCGCATCCCGGTGAGGCCAAGCGTCCGGGTGCATCATTAAGTCGCCAGAGTTGGTTCCTCGGGCACCGAGCCTCTTAACAAGGACATACGAACGGATGGCATGAATGTGGGCAGCTGGTGCCGGCTGGGAACGCACCGCGCGACGGCGCGAGGGACAAGGGTTTTGGTGTGCCAGGGTAGTCAGCTGCGGTCGTGGCAACATTGGAGATGCCCTTTTCTCACATGCGATCCCCGCATGTCATTGAAAAATCAAGATGACCCTGCATGGTCTCAGGTCCTGAGGATGTAGTTGGCCGTGCTACACAACTCCGCGGATGCGTCGCGGCGCCTCGTGCATCCTCGACGAGCCGGGTGTTGGGATGTGTTTGGATTGTGGCCAAAGTGCACCTTACCAAAATTTTGGTCATGACCCAAAGATTGGTCTTTGTTTGGATGGTTTCCATTTTTTGGCATGCCAATGAACTCTAGCCAACTCTAGTTCATTTTTCTTGCCAATGTCGGCCAAGTCATGGGCAACCAATACCTCAACCAAAATTTTGGTTACCCAATGCTTTGATGGGGCAACCTTGGGCACAAATCAAACATACTGTTGGTCGTGCCACAGCACTAACGCCACCCTCGGCACACTGAAACCGACCATGTCTAGCGATGATATGAGTGTGTCGCTCACTGCGGTCGCCGTGTCTAGAGGCGGTGCTGGAGCTGCGCCATGTTGTTGGCCCCAACGACCCACATGAACGGTTGTCGGTGGCGAGGAGGTCGTGGGACAGCTCCTCCATTGGACTAGTCCGCGCTACATCGTCCCGATGGGTGTGCCCCACATGTCAGTTTCCCTGTTTTCCCGGCCATATTCGAGCATCAATGATCCGCGTTGCGCATTAGGCCTTTCACTATGTAGGCCAAGAGAGACAGCTTATTGTTTATTTGAGCCGTTCAAGTATAATCATTTGGCGTTTGCTTATTTCTCATTCCTCTCCAACCCTCTTCTCCATCGATCATGTCGCCCTCTGGTCGATTCCATCCTCCCGCATGCCTCATTTGAACATTCTGCCGAGTATCATTCGCATGTACCCACCCTAGTCCTCTTTCAATCGATCTCCGGACCCCGAGATGAAATCGAGAGAGAACGAGTGGGGGCACGTGATACCTAAGCCGGATTCAAAATTTTGAACCGGTGATCATAGCATCCGCAAATCATATATAAAGGGTATTCAATGTTTGTTTCGTTTTTGAACGTACAATATACTCCCTCCTATCCTTTCTAGTAAAGTTTTATATGTAGTCAAAGTATCTCACGCCCAATCAATATTGTTAGATTCGTACGTACTCCTAGGTTTTTACTCGAGATGGTTTCAATTTGTTTTCAACCACGTGAATGTGCTTGTTCTCACGCATGCTCTTCCTACTAGGATTTCGCCAGTACAATAGCAACTTTTTAAGCTCCCTGTCCAATAGTACACGTGGAGTACTGACAACATCTGTACTCCCTCCTTCCATTTATATAGGGCCTATGTGGAGGAGAGAGATGTGAAAAAGTAAGGGGAGTGAGCTCTCATGCAAGAGCCTTAGCTATATACGCATTCCTAGTTAAATAGTACAATAAATATGAAGAAAGAGATAGAGAGGATATGGAAAAAATTACTAATACAATAGCCAACCTTATATATTGTTTTGCGGGAAATAGCCAACCTTATAGCCCACACTACCGTATGAGTGCATATAATAGATGATGGCTATAGATGACATGGCAGTCCCTCATAGACATCGACTGGCTATATTATTAACCATGCTCTAATGCGTTTTTAAAACCGCATTTGACTATTGACAAGATTAATAGTACATGAGATGTATAATGTGAAAATTATATCATTGGAAACTCCTTTCACATACGAATTTGACTGTATGCTTTGTGTAAGTTGCATGTCATATATTATTACTCTAACATTTGGTCAAAGTTAGCCTCGAAAAATGCATTAGGCCCTGTATAGTAAATGGAAGGAGGGAGCAGTAGTGGAAGTGGATCCTCTGGCGTAGGTATCCCTTCCTTACCCTCCCTTTCGATCGCTTACTGGCGGACCCCATGCTTGCTAGGCCCCGCATGTCAGTTACTCAATGGGTTCGGCCACGTCAAGGGATCCTCATCCGTAGTATACTCCCTCTGTTTTTATTTACTCCGCATAAAACGGAGGGAGTGGTAGTATAATAAATGACGCGGGCGGGGGAGGTGGAGGGACGTCGGTTTGCTCTCAACTGCGGTCCCACAAGCGAGCAAAAATGCAAGACGAAGCACGTTCCATTCGATGAGCGACGTGGAGGGTCCAGCGTGCCGGGCTGCAACGCGAACGCGACAAGAGCGATGTACAGTCAAAACCGATTGACTGGTCGTCACCGGAACCACTATTCATACTAGAACCTTCACTGCTCGGCCTGCACCAGCCACTGCCCTAAAACCACACCTAATCTCCAGCCCATTCCCCCACCTTTCGATCCCCTAGCCCGGATCAAGCGTCCCCTAGTTCGCCGGAAAGCCATGGTGCGCTACAAGATCACTTACTACAAGATGCTAACGCCGGAGCATGGCGCAGAAATCATGGCGGTGGTCGGCGCCACAGGCCTTCGTTCCCAAGCTCGCTTTGCGGCTGGCCAATCCCCGAGTTCTCTGGAGCCAAGCTACGACGAGGAAGAAGCCGATCTAATGTTCATGGTGGAGGTCGCGGCGCAGAAGGCCCCCGATGCATATGAGATGATGGACGTCGACTTCACGCTGGCGTCCGAGTCCCCCATGGTGCAGGCGGACCAGCGGTTCAACATGGCGATACTAAAGGAGGACCGGGAGGCAGAGGCTCAACTCGACGTGGAGCGCGCGCATGCCGCTGCCATCGAGGCTCTCCTGCAGGCGGAATCGGATGTCGTGGATGTGAACCGGGCGGTGATGACCCACAAGTGTAGGGGATCAATCGTAGTCCTTTCGATAAGTAAGAGTGTCGAACCAAACGAGGAGCAGAAGGAAATGATAAGCGGTTTTCAGTAAGGTTTTCTCTGCAAGCACTGAAATAGTAGGTAATAGATAGTTTTGTGATAAGATAAATGGCAAAGAGCAACAAGTAAACAAAGTAAATAAAGTGCAGCAAGGTGGCACAATCGTTTATGTAGCAAAGGATAATCTTGGACAATTTCTAATAATGAGAAAGGAGCTCCCGAGGACACATGGGAATTATCGTCAAGCTAGTTTTCATCATGTTCATATGATTCACGTTTGGTACTTTGATAATTTGATATGTTGGTGGACCGGTACTTGGGTACTGCCCTTTCTTGGACAAGCATCCCACTTATGATTAACCCCTATTTCAAGAGTCTGCAACTACAAAAGAAGTATTAAGGTAAACCTAACCACAACATTAAACATATGGATTCATATCAGCCCCTAACGAAGCAACACATAAACTAGGGTTTAAGCTTCTGTCACTCTAGCAAACCATCATCTACTTATTACTTCCCCATGCCTTCCTCTAGGCCCAAATAATGGTGAAGTGTCATGTAGTCGACGTTCACATAACACCACTAGAGGAAAAGACAACGTACATCTCATCAAAATATCGAACGAATACCAAATTCACATGACTACTAATAGCAAGACTTCACCCATGTCCTCAGGAACAAACGTAACTACTCACAAAGCATATTCATGTTCATAATCAGAGGAGTAATAATATGCATAAAGGATCTGAACATATGATCTTCCACCAAGTAAACCAAATAGCATCAACTACAAGGAGTAATCAACACTACTAGCAACCCACAGGTACCAATTTGTGGTTTTGATACAAGATTGGATACAAGAGATAAACTAGGGTTTTGAGAGGAGATGGTGCTGGTGAAGATGTTGATGGATATTGACCCCTTCCCTATGAGAGGATCGTTGGTGATGACGTTGGTGATGATTTCCCCCTCCCGGAGGGAAGTGTCCCCGGCAGAACAGCTCCGCCGGAGCCCTAGATTGATTCTGTCAAGGTTCCGCCTCGTGGCGGTGGAGTTTCGTCCCGTAAGCTTGCCCATGATTTTTCCCAGGGTGAAAGCGATGATATAGCAGAAGATGGACACCGGAGGCCCACCAGGGGGCCCAGGAGATAGGGGCGTGCCCTAGGGGGGGCGCCCCCCTGTCTTCTGGACAGGGTGTGGGCCCCCTGGTGTATTTCTTTCGCTAAAAAATTCTTATTATATCCAAAAAGTTGTTTCGTGGAGTTTCAGGACTTTTGGAGCTGTGCAGAATAGGTTTCCAATGTTTGCTCCTTTTCTAGCCAGAATTCCAGCTGCCGGCATTCCCCCTCTTCATGATAAACCTTGTAAAATAAGAGAGAATAGCCATAAGTATCGATATATAATGTGTAATAACAGCCCATAATGCAATAAATATTGATATAAAAGCATGATGCAAAATGGACGTATCAACTCCCCCAAGCTTAGACCTCGCTTGTCCTCAAGCGGAAGCCGAAATCGAAAAATATGTGCACATGTTTAGAGATAGAGGTGTCGACAAAAATAAAATATGGACATGAGGGCATCATGATCATTCTTATAACAACATATATAGATTTTATCATATGATCCCTGTTCAAGAATTCATCCGATTAACCAGTTAACTTGCCGATTAATCCCTAGTCGTAGGGTTACCGAGTAGCCGATAAACCGATAAATCATCTGATTAATTGATTAAATGGCTAATTAACTTGCCGATTAGCCGATTAATTCCCTACTCGCCAGCCAACCGAGCAGCTACCAGTTAACGATTTCCTCAACAATGCATATGATTACTTATGCTCAAGTAACAATCAATTCACAATGTCAAGTATGGTTCAAAAACTTCATTGGGAACTAACAAACTATACTCTCAGTCATTGAAGCAATTGCAATTTATCGTAACATCAGAAAGAGTCAATAATAGAGATTTTCAGCAAGTTCACATACTCAACTATCTTTTAGTCTTCTACAATTGCTAACACTCACGCAATACTTGTGGTTATGGAGTTTCAGCCGGACACTGAGAAAGATAGGGGCTTATTGTGTTTCCTACCAACGTATTCACCTTTAGGTGATGTCAACAATAATAGCCCATGCTAACTAACATCCAGTTAGATATATATATCATGATCTTTCAAACACGAGGAGCTTGCCAAAGGATTAAATGAAAAAGGGAAAGGTGAGGATCACCTTGACTCAAGCACAAAGTAAAAACATAAAGTAAAAGATAGGCCCTTCGCAGAGAGAAGCAGAGGTTGTCATGTGCGTTTAGGGTTGATGCACAAAATCTTAATGCAAAAGAACGTCACTTTATATTGCCCCTTGTATGTGGACCTTTATTATGCAGTCCGTCGCTTTTATTACTTCCATAACAAGTTCGTACAAAGCTTATTTTCTCTGCACTAATAAGTCATACATATTTAGATAGCAATTTTTATTGCTTGCAACATGACAACTTACTTGAAGGATCTTAGTCAATCCATAGGTAGGTATGGTGGACTCTCATGGCAAAAATGGGTTTAAGGATATTTAGAAGCACAAGTAGTATCTCTACTTGGTGCAAGGAATTTGGCTAGCAAGAGGGAGAAAGGCAACCTCAACATGTTTGGAAGGTCAATGACAATATACTTTAACTGAGATGCCGAAAAACATAAACCATTATGTTGTCTTCCTTGTCCAACATCAACTCTTTTAGCATGTCATACTTAATGAGTGCTCCCAATTATAAAAGGTGTCCAAGATAATATATATATATGTGAACCCCTCTTTCCTTATCACTTCCTATTAATTGCAACGATGACCAAGGCTACATTCATCAACTCTCAACAATTTTTATGCCTCATACTTCCTATGTGTGAAGTTATCACTATCCATAAGATCAATATGAACTCTTTTATTCTTTCTACTTTCTCAAGATCATGGCAACAAAGCAAAGCCCTTGACTCAACACTAATCTTTATTATAGATAGCTCACGGACTCGACTACATAAAGAGATCACAAAGCAAAACTCAAACTACTTGATATCAAAACTTCAATCTACTAGATCAAGATACTACTAAAGGGATCAAACTAAATAAAGCGGTAAAGATAAGAGTGTGATGGTGATACGATACCGGGGCACCTCCCCCAAGCTTGGCAGTTGCCAAGGGGAGTGCCCATACCCATGTGATTATGTCCTCGGAGGTGGTGACAGTGGAGTTGTTGCATTTTTCTTCTCTAGCTTGCTTCTGAGGCTAAAATTTCCCTCCCTCAGATCCTCATTCTCGAGCTCAAGTTTAATTATCTTTTTGCATAATGCTGCCTTGCTATCCTGCAAAAAACATGGTGGGATAGATTGGACCTTAGGGAGGCTTGACTTCTTGAACTCCACATGCATATCGCCAAGTTGAGGTAGTGGATCGTCTTCTTCATTGGAGCTTGTCTCCTCCTTCCCCTTTGGATCATAGTCTTCTTCTTCTTCCGTGGTCCAGCCATAATGTTCCACATCCCCATATGCTTTTGGGTTTGCGATATAATCAACCCACATCCCCATATGCTTTTGGGTTTGCGATATAATCAGCCATGTATCTCTCTCCCTCTGAATCTTGGGACGACATCTGCTGCAAGAACAACTCAAAACAAAAACAGAGGATATTTTCATGATATGGTGGTCAAATCCTTCAGGAGTATATATAATGATTTTTTACCGACCAAAATATGTAATGTGCAAGAAAACGGAGTCCGGGAGGCACACGAGGTGCCCATGAGACAGGGGACGCGCCCTATGGGGGGGCCTCCACTCTCCTGGGAGCCTCGTGTCCCTTTCGGACTACTTCTTTCTTCCTAAAATTCTTAAATATTCCAAAACTGATAAAAATTGCCATTGGAGTTGTTTTGGAGTCGGTTTACTTACCGTACCACATACCTATACCTTTTCGGAGTCTGGAACGTTTGGGAAAGTGTCCCTTATGTATTCCTCAGGGGTTACGGTTTAAATAATATTAGTTTCAACATTGATAGGATTTCCTGCAATATAATGTTTAATTCTTTGACCATTTACCACCCTTGGACTCGTGCCTTCAAAGTTGTTGATTTTTCTAGCACCAGAACGATAGACCTCCTCGATAACGTAGGGACCTTCCCATTTTGAGAGAAGTTTTCCTGCAAAAAATCTTAAACGAGAGTTGAATAATAACACATAATCTCCTACGTTAAACTCACGCTTTTGTATCCTCTTATCATGCTAGCGTTTGACTTTTTCTTTGAATAGCTTGGCATTCTCATATGCCTGGGTTCTCCATTCATCAAGTGAGCTAATATCAAACAACCTCTTCTCACCAGCAAGTTTGAAGTCATAATTGAGCTCCTTAATAGCCCAACATGCTTTATGTTCAAGTTCAAGAGGTAAATGACACGCTTTTCCATAAACCATCTTATAAGGAGACATACCCATAGGATTTTTGTATGCAGTTCTATAGGCCCATAATGCATCATCAAGTTTTTTGGACCAATTCTTTCTAGATCTATTCACAGTCTTTTGCAAAATTAATTTGAGCTCTCTATTGCTCAACTCTACTTGACCACTAGACTGCGGATGATAAGGAGATGCAATTCTATGATTGACATCATACTTAGCAAGCATCTTACGGAAAGCACCATTAATAAAATGTGAACCACCATCAGTCATAAGATATCTAGGGACTCCAAACCTCGGAAAATAACTTCTTTAAGCATTTTAATAGAAGTGTTATGATCAGCACTACTAGTTGGAATAGCTTCTACCCACTTAGTAACGTAATCAATAGCAACTAAAATATGTGTATAACCATTAGAGGCAGTAAAAGGTCCCATATAATCAAAGCCCCAAACATCAAACGATTCAATAACAAGAGAATAATTCATAGGCATTTCTTGACGTCTACTAATGTTACCTATTCTTTGACATTCATCACAAGATAAGACAAACTTACGAGCATCTTTGAAGAGAGTAGGCCAATAAAAACCAGATTGTAGTACCTTGTGTGCAGTTCTATCTCCAGCGTGGTGTCCTCCATAGGATTCAGAGTGACACTTGCGTAGGATCTGTTCCTGTTCATGCTCAGGCACACAATGTCTAATAACACCATCTACTCCTTCTTTATAAAGGTGTGGATCATCCCAGAAGTAATGTCTTAAATCATAAAAAACTTTTTCTTTTGCTGGTATGTGAAACTAGGCGGCATAAATTTAGCAACAATGTAATTAGCATAATCAGCATACCAAGGAGCAGTACGAGAAGCATTAACGACCGCTAATTGTTCATCAGGAAAGCTATCATTAATAGGCAGTGGGTCATCAAGAACATTCTCTAACCTAGACAAGTTATCTGCAACGGGGTTCTCAGCTCACTTTCTATCAATAATATGCAAGTCAAATTCTTGGAGCAAGAGAACCCATCTAATGAGCCTAGGCTTAGCATCTTTCTTTTCCATAAGATATTTAATAGCAGCATGATCAGTGTGAATAGTAACTTTGGAATCAGCAATATAAGGTCTAAACTTATCACATGCAATCACAACTGCTAAGAACTCTTTTTTAGTAATAGCATAATTTCTCTGGGCAGTATCAAGAGTCTTACTCGCGTACTGTATAACATTCAATTTCTTATCGACTCTTTGCCCTAGAATAGCACCTACAACATAATCACTAGCATCGCACATAATTTCAAAAGGTAAATTCCAATCAGGCGACTGAAAAATAGGTGCAGTGATCAAAGCTTTCTTAAGTACTTCAAATGCTTCTACACAATCATCATCAAATACAAAAGGAATATCTTTTTGCAATAAATTAGTCAGAGGCCTAGAGATTTTAGAAAAGTCCTTAATGAACCTCCTATAAAAACCGGCGTGACCAAGGAAACTTCTTATACCTTTTATGTCCTTGGGACATGGCATCTTTTCAATAGCATCAACTTTGGCTTTATCAACTTCAATACCTCTCTCGGAGATCTTATGCCCCAAGACAATGCCTTCGTTAACCATAAAGTGACACTTTTCCCAATTCAGGATGAGACTATGTCTTCGCATCTCTGCAAAACTCGATCAAGGTTGCTCAAACACTCATCAAAAGAGGATCCATAAACTGAGAAATCATCCATGAATACCTCACAAATCTTTTCACAAAAATCAGAGAATATAGCCATCATGCATCTTTGAAAGGTAGCAGGTGCATTACATAAACCAAAAGGCATACGTCTATAAGCAAAAGTACCAAAAGGGCAAGTAAAAGTAGTTTTAGATTGATCCTTCACTGACACAGGTATCTGAGAGAAACCAGAATAACCATCTAGAAAGCAAAAATGTGTGTGTTTGGATAGTCTTTCTAGCATTTGATCAATAAAAGGTAAAGGGTAATGATCTTTCTTAGTAGCTTTATTTAACTTACAGAAATCAATTACCATCCTATAACCTGTAATAATTCTTTGCGGGATCAATTCATCTTTATCATTAGGAACGACGGTAATACCTCCCTTTTTAGGGACACAATGGACAGGGCTTACCCATTCGCTATCAGCAACGGGATAAATAATACCTGCCTCAAGGAGCTTTAGTATCTCCTTTCTTACCACTTCCTTCATCTTGGGATTTAATCGTCTTTGAGGATCTCTACTGGTTTGGCATCGTCCTCCAATATAATTTTGTGTTGGCATAACGTGGGACTAACGCCCTTAAGATCATCCAGAGTATATCCAATAGCAGCTCGGTGCCTCTTCAGAGTTTTCAATAATCTTTCTTCTTCTTTCCCTGAAAGGTTAGCACTAATTATAACAGGATATATTTCTTTTTCATCAAGATAAGCATACTTAAGATTATCAGGTAATGGTTTGAGTTCAAACACGGGATCACCCTTGGGTGGAGGGGGATCCCCAAGAATTTCAACGGGAAGGTTATGTTTCAGCATAGGTTCCTGTTTAAGGAACAGTTCATCTATTTCCTCTCTTTCGTTCATAAACATATCGTTTTCATGGTCTAGCAAATATTGTTCTAACGGATCAGTTGGAGGAATAGCAATGGAATCAAGACCAATAATTTCATCCTTACTAGGTGGTTCCCTTTCACGATGTTGTCTACTAAACTTAGCAAAATTAAACTCATGAGACATACCATCTATGCCAACAGTGACAATATTCTTTTCACAATTAATCTTAGCACTAGCTGTATTCAAGAAGGGTCTACCAAAAATAATGGTTGATGGAGACATACCATCCCATGTTACCGCGCTATAAAGGGTGTAGTGTCAGCAGTTGGAGACGGTAAACGTAGCTCTGGAGTTGATGACCTCACTTACAATGAACCACCATCCCAGGTGGTTGCTTTAACTTCGCGGTGTCATATGTGGTTGCATGTTACATATGGTGTCTAGCTTGTATTCGAAAGGCCGAAGTCGGTCTTTGGGGCTGTTTGGTTCTAGGCCTAGCATTGCCACACTTTGCCACATATTTTTTCCAAGCTTGCCTAAGGTTAGTTCATCAAAATGAAAGCCACAAGTTGGCAAGCCTAAGGGAATCTTGCCACCTTTTTTGTGTGTATGCCATGTGGGGTCCAAGTGTAGCTTGCCTAAGGTGTGGCTTGAACCAAACACTCACCTAAGTTAGTTAAACTTGCCTAGCTTTAGGTGTGGCAACATTTGGCAAAGTTAGTCACAAACCAAACAGCCCCAGAAGACAAATAGCTAGTCAGTGCACTGGCCGAGCCAGTGACAAGCCCATCAAAGATAGGCATCACCTGGAAGCCAACTAAAAAGCTACGATGGTGGCGAAGCAGCCCGCCTCCCACCAGGCTCTCAGGTCCTAGATGATCATGCTCACCACTCCAGCTGGATGTCTAGCTTGTATTGCTTCCAATTTGGTTAAATTGCATCTGCTTAGCTTACACATTATACCTTTGAATATGACATGCCTTTCTGTTTTTGGTACATACTAGTACATCTGTGTATTAACCATGTTCTTACATCAAACTAATGTTCTTGTGTATCCCTCATCAATCACTTATGATGAGGCAGGCAGGCAAGGGGACTACTCCTCATTTAAAGAATGCAGCGTCAGCCTCCCGACATGATTCTCAAGAAACATAAATGCTAGATGAAGATAGTGAACGTAGCTCTGTAGTTGATTACAGCATTTCCCCTGCACTAGCATCGCAGGTGCTTTCTCTAACTTGGCAGCATGATATGTGGTTGCATGTTGCATATGGTGTCTAGATTGTAATTCTTCCAATCTAGTTAAACTGCATGTGCTAGTCTGCTTAGCTTATACATTATACCTATTAATGTGACATGCCTTCCTATATTTAGTACATAGTACATCTGTCTATTAAGCATGTCCTTACATAAAACTATTGTTTTTTTGTATCCCGCATCAATCAATATGACGAGACACCTTTAGTATATGCAGTGCGATATTAGTTGCATCTTTCATATGATTTATAGCATGCGCTGCTTCTAATTTGTTGAAATTCCATTTATGATGGGACGCTTTTAACTTGGCAGAATCATATTGGTTGCATCTTTCATGTGGTATCTAGCTTGCATTGCTTCTTATTTGTTGGAATGGTTTCTGCTTAATTTACACAAACAGTTGTGAACATGCCATGCCGTCCTGTTTTTCGTACATATTCCATCCTTGTATCATGTGTTTGCCTTACATCAAAGTAGTGATTGTTAGTATTATGCATGAATGAGTTCTGAAGAGAGAATTTTATTGTTTTTTCTTGCCGGTTTTACTTGACAATTCAAAATCAATAAAGCGGAAGGAAGTTAGCAAGGCAGCAGATAAAGGTGCTCCTTCCGAACGGAGGGCCTCTATAGTTTCTACTCCTCCACACCCCAAGATGATTTCCAAGACAACACATGCATAGACACTCAACAAAGCTGTGTTTATGATGAGCACGTCTTCCCTAGTGCACCATCACCGGTGCTCCCTCTAACTTGGCACTGTTATATGTGGTTGCATGTTATGTGTGATGTTTAGCTTGTATTTCTTCTAATTTTGTTGAATTCCATCTCCTTGCTTTACACATTATACTTGAATAAGACACGTGTTCGTATTTCTAGAACATACAATATCTGTCTATCACACCATGTTCTTACATCAAATTACTATTGTTGTGTAACCTGCAACAATCACTTATCATAAGATACGTTTGACTTTGGAGTGTGATATAGGTTACATCTCGCATTCTTTTCTAGCTTGTACTACTAATTTGTTGAAATGACACTTATGACGAGACAGTTTTAACTTGGTAGAGTGATATTCGTTGCATCTTTCATATGGTGTCTAGCTTTCATTGCTTCTAATTTGTTGAAATGCCTTCTCCTTAGTTTACATGTCATAAGTTGTGAATATGCAATGCTGTGAATATGCAATGGCACTAATGACGAGAGACCTCTAACATGGTAGTGTGATGTTGTTTGCATCTTGCATATGATTTATTTCTTGTACTGCTTCACATTTGTTTAAATGCCATTTATGATGAGACACTGTTAACTTGGCAGAGCGATATTTGTAGCATCTTTATATGGTGTCTACCTTCCATTGCATTGCTTCTAATTTGGTGAAATGTCTTCTTCTTAGTTTACACATCATAGTTCTGGTTATCTCTTCCGTCCTGTTTTTCATACATATTACATCCTCCTATCATGTGGTTGTCTAACATCAAAGTTCAGTTCGTCTGCATCACGCATCAATTTGTTCTGAAGAACTAAATTGTTATTCATTTTTCTTGTTGGCTTGACTTAACATGGCACAGAGAAAGAGGAAGAAACACAGAATGGCAGGGAATGGGAAGCGGATGAATCCTGCAGATTCTGCTGGTACTGATGGTGCAATAGAAGGTCAATCCAACGGAAAATTCTACAAACACGACATCCCATGCTATACGAGCTGCAAAAAAAGCCAAACAGAAACAAATAGCTGCCACCAAACA
The DNA here is from genome assembly GCF_002162155.2 of Triticum dicoccoides. Lineage (NCBI taxonomy): Eukaryota > Viridiplantae > Streptophyta > Magnoliopsida > Poales > Poaceae > Triticum > Triticum dicoccoides. The sequence continues at coordinate 751,054,451 of NC_041393.1, read as the reverse complement.
AGCAGAGACAGCCCTAGTTCTTGCAACACCTACCACAGTACTACCAGCTGCATGAGTTACTCGTGCATCGACTGAGCTAGCAGCACGTTCCCAAGCTCCCTTGCCACCTGACACTACTTCCCAAGCACTCTTGACACAAGACGAGTTGGCAATATCAGATGAGCCTTGTGAGCTTCAACAGCAAGAAGGTAGTTGCTGGAGTCAAGTTACAGTTGCATGCTTCTTTATATGTAGTCTCACAGTTTGATGTACAGTAACACTTCCTATGTTCGTTGTTGGACTAGCACCTAGGTGCAAGAGGAAACAAACATCAGGGATAATGCTCGATAGGTTAACAAAATCTAGAGGAGGAAGAATGGAGATCCGTTTTGAGGCAGGGTTAAAAAGGCCACGTGATGCTACAGAGTCAGCCAAGTTAGTATAAGAGGCATCGGTTGCCGTTAGGTGTCATGTACATATCCTCCCAACATGGATTCAATACAGGAATGACAAAGACGAAACCCAGTTCAACACCTTCCTCGACCATTTCTCTGTAAGTATGGTTATGTATGGAAACTAGTAATATCGTCTTACTCTGTCCCATACTTTCTAGGTTGCTGATAATGAGACTCCCATAATTTTCAACAGATGAGGTTCAAGTTGGATAGCCAAGATGATGCAACCAGACAAGCTTGCACCCATGTTTTAAAGTCTGCTCTGCGACAATATCGGTATAACTTGAGGAAAACTCACTTTGAAGGCAAGGCTAACAATGAACTTTCCCAAACATCTCTAGTGGAAAATATATCGGATGAAGACTGGAGGGGCCTTGTTAAACACTGGTCTGATCCGAAGTATCAGGTACATTATATATATGTGATCAGATCACATGTTGAAGTCCTATTTACGCATGTGCCACACAAATCTATCTTCTTGTAGGTGAATTGTTCAAAGAACAAGGCCAACCGTACAAAAGTGAAATTCCAACAGGCGACAGGATCTCGTAGCTATATTGCACACTGTGAGGCTCTTGTAATTAGTTGTTGTTTCACTCTTTTTGCTGTACCATATTATCAGATCTATATTGACTTGTTCGAAATGCAGAGGAAAGCCCGTTGAGGGAGTCCTGGATAAGGGGGTATCTGGACAGCCGGATTATGTGTATTGGCCGGACTGTTGGACCGTGAAGATACAAGACTCAAGAATTCGTCCCGTGTCCGGTTGGGACTCTCCTTTGCGTGGAAGACAAGCTTGGCGATTCGGATGTTAGATCTCCTTCTTTGTAACCGACTTTGTGTAATCCTAGCCTCCTCCGGTGTCTATATAAACCGGAGGGTTTCGTCCGTAGGACAAGAACAATCATAATCATCATAGGCTAGCTTCTAGGGTTTAGCCTCTACGATCTTGTGGTAGATCAACTCTGGTAATACTCATATCATCAAGATCAATCAAGCAGGAAGTAGGGTTTTACCTCCATCGAGAGGGCCCGAACCTGGGTAAAACATCGTGTCCCCTGCCTCTTGTTACCATTAGCCTTATACGCATAGATTGGGACCCCCTACCCGAGATCCGCGGGTTTTGACACCGACATTGGTGCTTTCATTGAGAGTTCCTCTGTGTTGTCGTTGCAAGGCTCGATGGCTCCTTCAATCATCAACAACAACGCGGTCCAGGGTGAGACTTTCTCCCCGAACAGATCTTCGTGTCCGGCGGCTTCGCACTGCGGGCCAATTCTCTTGGCCATCTGGAGCAGATCGACAGCTACGCCCCTGGCCATCAGGTCAGGTTTGGAAACTTGAACTACACAGCTGATGTCCGCAGAGACTTGATCTTCGACGGATTTAGGCCTACGCCAGGAGCGCCGAACAGTCACGACGAGCATGGCTTAAACCTGCTGCCAGACAATACTCGGGATATCGCACCTGTAAGAGCTCCGGACCTAAATCCGGGGCAGATCGCGTCGTCCGAGGACGGGTGGATGGACCCCGCCCCGGAGGCCGCACACTCATCGGCGGTAGAGCCGAACACAGACTCCACCCTCAAGGAAGTCTGTGTCACCGGACCCCCAGACTTCTGTCCGGATGTAGGTTCCAGACCGTGCACCCCTGAGCCCGCCAAATCTGGTTGGGCTCCGGTAATGGAGTTCACCGCTGCGGATATCTTCCAGCACTCGCCCTTCGGCGACATGCTGAATTCATTAAGGTCTTTCTCTTTGTCAGGAGACTCTTGGCCGAGCTATGTCCAGCTCGAGGGGGAAGAGGGCAACGAAGAAATTCGTTGCCCACCCACCACCCACTTCATAGCCACTGTCGATGACGTAACAGACATGCTTGACTTCGACTCCGATGACACCGATGGTATGGACGTCGGTGCATGGGACGATTTGGAACCACCGCCCACGGGACGCTGGACTGCCACCTCATCATATGATATATACATGGTGGACACGCCTAAGGAGGACGATGGCGACAAAAAAGACACAACGGAGGACAAAACCCCCGGACAAAAGCCAAAACGACGGCGTAGATGCCGCTCTAAGTCCAGCCACAGTAAAAATAGCGATGGCAGCGCTAGAAAGATCGACACCCCAGTCAACTCCAAAGGCAACAACGACCATATGGACCCATCGATGGAGCAGGATGAGCCAGGTCACACCAAACACAACCCGGAGCAGACGCCCGATCACAACGATCCCGAGGGCCGAACTCATCAACCTGCCTCGGGAGAGGAGCATGGTCCGGACGACGATGCATTCATCATCCCCGAAAAACGTTTGGAACGGGATAACCTCCACAGAAGGATTATGGCCGCTGTGAGAAGTCTAAAGAAGCAGAAGCAAATACTTAAGGCCGCGCAGGAAACGCTCAACCACAGATGGAATAAAGTGCTAGACACTGAAGAAAAATACGGCGACAATCGCCACACAAAGAGCTACCCAAAGCGCAAGCTGCTGCCAGAATTCGACGATGAGGCCATTCCACCAAAGAACAATACGACCAGTAGGCCGAACCAACCACTTCATGACCGCAACAGAGCAGCTACTGATGTCGCACACAATTTATGTAATGCCCCGAGACCGACGCTCCAGAAGACTTCCAACTATTCCGAGTTTTGCCGTGCGATGTATTTGTTTGTTGCATTCTCTTAGCTTCATTTGCATTGCATCATGTCATCATGCCATTATATCATTAATTTTAAAACTCATCTAAATAAATTGTATGGATCTTCAATCCATTTAAATCGAGGGAAGGGTGACTTCTCTTTATAACATATCTTCCAATATTAGGGAGCTATATTTAAATGTTCCATTGATTTGGAATTAACCATAACCCACTTGCAAAATATCCCATGCCGTTGTTATCTCAATTCTTGGTCTCCAACCTTGCCCATAATTTCTTTCATCATTTTCCGGAGCTCCACCAAAAATCTCAACATTTTTGGACACTTCTAAATCCTAGTCCTTGTTCAAACAATTTGAATTAAATACAAATGACTTTGAATTTAATTCTTGAAATCTTGCCCACTCCATTTTTCTTGGGTCAAGCTCATTTTTATGAGTCCGGAAAAATTAACCCCATGCTCAAATTATTTTCTCCAACCCTTTCTTTATCTCATTTTCCGTTCTTTGCTATTTACTGCTTTTGGTAAATAAAAGAGAAGTGGGGGATTAGTGAGAGAGAGAGAGAGGTAGCTGCACCCGTCGGCCTCTTGGGCCTGACCAACTAGGCCGGCACATCCCACAGGCCCAGCCATTGGCCTCCACCAGCCCACCTAACCCCCTCCTAAACCCTAGCCCGACCATCTCTCGAGCCCTCGCTCTCTCCCTCGTTCCCCTCCCTGCGCCGCCACACAACTCACATCGCCAGCGAGAGGAGCTCCCGGCGCTGCAAGGCCCAAGCACCTCTTCCCCTCCTCGCCATCGCCGCCCTGGCGAGCGCCGCCCCAACGCCCCTCCACGCGATGCTTCCCCTTCTCGAGCACCCCCGCGACCACCAAGCCCGAGCCGTCCCCGCGCCCTACCGTGCCCTGCTGCTGCTGCTCTTCCCGCGCTCCACCCTCGCCGGAGAAGAGAACCAGTCCGGAGCCCCGTCGGCCTCCTCGCCGCCGTCGCGCCCCCTTTCCATCAGCAGCCGCGCCGTCGTCCTCGTGCTGCAACATTGCCGGCAAGCCCTGCCTCTGTCACCTCCTTCCCGTGCGTGAGATGCTCTCCTCCGACAGCCACCTCCCGCTCGCCTCCTTCTTCTCTTCCTCATGCGCCAGTGACCATGGCTGCCTCGTCATCAAGCTTGCCTTCGTCTCGCTCGTGGCCGACTGCCTCGACCTCCTCTTCAAGGTGAAGCCACGGCTGCGCCAAGTTCCCTGCTCCGCCTTCCTGCACGCGCGTGCCCGCTGCTGGTCTCGTGCCAGGGCCCCTCCTCCTCACGGCCATGGTGTCGTCGTGGCTATACAGTGCCAGCACATTGCTGCTGCTTCGCCGCCCGCCTCCGTTCGTTGACCACCAAGACCCGAGGCCTTTTGTGTTGCTTCATTTGGATGCGTCAAGTTCCTCTTCTACCTGTGTACGACTACGGGGATTCACCAAGTACCCTTCGGATGCACCAAGTTCGACTACATGGACGGTCAAGTACCTCTACCGCTGGTCGGACATCTATGGAAACGTGTACAACTACCGTCGCCAAGCCCGCGAGTACCGCTACCGCCGCCGCCGTGTACCACTACTTCCACTACCACCACGAGAACGACTACTTCCACTACCGTCGCCATGTGAACAACTACTTCCCACGATGACCCGTGATCGACTACTTCCTCTACACCATACCGAACTCGTTCCGCCCGTAACACACGCTTCAAAGGTATAACCACCGAGATGACCGACCGTGATCGAATGCATGTGTTGTATGAGATGCTCGTGTTTGCACCGTGATCGAATTGTCGCTTGCGATGCCCCTCTTTTGCCATGCCACTGACACGTGGGGAACCCGGTATCCGGGATCACCCCACCTTCTTTTGCATGTTCCGTACGTCCACACTTTCTTTGCACCGGTCGCTCAATGAGTTGTCGGATCACCGGAATGTTGCCGTGGCACCATTTTCGTTATCGTTGCCATGGCACCCCTTTTGTTCTGCCATGGTGACCAAATTCTTCATAACATGCTCATGTCAACATTTTCATAAATTTGCATAAAACTTGAATATGTCATTCACATCATGATAACAACATTTAAAATGTTTAAAAATGTTGTTTGCTTTAAATTGCTAAATGACATATGGGGATTTTCCGGAATTGTTGTTTGTTGTTCCGGCCTCATTTAAACTTGCCTAAATAGTTAGTTTAATTATGCTTCACCTTTTGCCATGTTTAATAACATTTAATATTGTTGGGTACATAACCGAGAGAGAACTAAATAATTGATGTGGTGTTCCGTCGATATGCAACTCGTTGCATATTGATGCTCCACTTAACTTGTAGTGTTGTTTGTGCATATTGCCATGCCATGCCTCATTAAACTGGACATGCATCATACTTGTTTGTGCATCATGACATGTTTATGCTTGTATGTTTACCATATTGTTTGCTTCTTTCCGGTTTGCTTCTCTCGTTAGCTTCGGTTTCGTTCCGGAGTTGTGAGGATTCGTTCGACTACGTCTGTTTGTCTTCTTCATGGACTCGTTCTTCTTCCTTGCGGGATTTCAGGCAAGATGACTATTACCCTCGATATCACTTCTATCTTTGCTTGCTAGTTGCTCCGTTCTATCGCTATGCTGCGCTACCTATCACTTGTTTACCATGCCTCCCATATTGCCATGTCAGCCTCTAACCTTTTCACCCTTCCTAGCAAACCGTTGTTTGGCTATGTTACCGCTCTTGCCCAGCCCATCTTATAGCGTTGTTAGTTGCAGGTGAAGTTGAAGATTGCTCCACAATGAACATGATTATGTTGGGATATCACAATATCTCTTATTTAATTATAATGCATCTATATACTTGGTAAAGGGTGGAAGACTCGGCCTTATGCCTAGTGTTATGTTCCACTCTTGCCGCCCTAGTTTCCGTCATACCGGTGTTATGTTCCTTGATTTTGCATTCCTTACGCGGTTGGGTGATTTATGGGACCCCCTTGACAGTTCGCTTTGAATAAAACTCCTCCAGCAAGGCCCAACTTTGGTTTTAACATTTGCCACCTAAGCCTTTTTCCCTTGGGTTCTGCAGACTCAAGGGTCATCTTTATTTTACCCCCCGGGCCAGTGCTCCTCCGAGTGTTGGTCCAAACTAGAGCACCGTGCGGGACCATTCCTTGGCAACTTGGATTACGTCGGTACCTGTACGCTTAGCTTATCCGGTGTGCCTTGAGAACGAGATATGTGCAGCTCCTATCGGGATTTGTCGGCACAGCGGGTGGTCTTGCTGGTCTTGTTTTACCATTGTTGAAATTTCTTGTAACCGGGATTCCGAGTCTGATCGGGTCTTCCTGGGAGAAGGAATATCCTTCGTTGACCGTGAGAGCTTATGATGGGCTAAGTTGGGACACCCCTGCATGGTTTAAACTTTCGAAAGTCATGCCCGCGATTATGTGGCAGATGGGAATTTGTTAATGTCTGGTTGTAGATAACTTGACACTTGACTTAATTAAAACACATCAACCGCGTGTGTAGCCGTGATGGTCTCTTTTCGGCGGAGTCCGGGAAGTGAACACGGTTTTGGGTTATGTTTGACGTAAGTAGGAGTTCAGGATCACTTCTTGATCATTGCTAGCTTCACGACCGTTTCGTTTGCTCTCTTCTGGCTCTTATTTGCGTATGTTAGCCACCATATCCTGCTTAGTCGCTGCTGCAACCTCACCACCCTACCCCTTCCTTTCCTATAAGCTTAAATAGTCTTGATCTCGCGGGTTTTGAGATTGTTGAGTCCTCATGACTCACCAGATACTATCACAACAGTTGCAGGTGCCGATGATACCAGTGCAGGTGATGCAACCGAGCTCAGATGGGAGCTCAACGAAGACCTTGGTCGTTGCTATGTATCATTTCATGTTGATCAGTAGTTGAGCCCAGTTGGGACGATCGGGGATCTAGCAGTTGGGTTATCTTCTTTTCTTTTGGCTTTGTCCGTAGTCGGACTATGTGTGTGTTCTGAATGATGTATGAATTATATGTTCATTGTGTGAAGTGGTGATTGTAAGCCAACTCTTTATCCCATTCTTGTTCATTACATGGGATTGTGTGAAGATGACCCTTCTTGCGACAAGACCACTATGCGGTTATGCCTCTAAGTCGTGCTTCGACATGTGGGAGATATAGCCGCATCATGGGTGTTAAAAGTTGGTAATCAGAGCCATCCCCGACTTAGGAGCCCCCTGCTTGATTGTTTGCTGGCGTTGTTGAGTCTAGAAAAAAAATGTTTTGAGTCTTAGGATTATATATATCGGAGAGTAGGATTCTTTTTACTCCTCAATCCCTTCGTCGCTCTGGTGAGGTCTCCTGACATAGATGTTTTGACTTTCCTCTCCTCAAATATCACTAATTTTTTTAGGATCACGCGGGTATCTTGGAATCATTTCAACGGTTTTGTGACGAGAACATTGTTCTTGGTGCCTCCTATCTTTTATGTGGTAGTGACCCAGGGAGTTGAGCTCCGAGGTGTTGTCGTCACAATTTTATCGTTGCAATTCTGGAATACCTGAGTTTTGCCGACATCGAAAATCTCTTTTATGCAGTTGTTGGTGAGATAACCTTGACGCCACCCAGTACTGGGGCGGGAGTTCGGGAGTATTGCCATAGCTCGTATAACGGATGCTTTTGAAGGTTGAGGTACACAATTTCCGAAGGTTTCTTGGTTATGTGTTGACGGATGGATACAACTTGGATGTAGTATTGTTAGTTTGGGTGAGATATATTGCTTCCCCTGTATCCCCAACACCAGATTGCATAACCAGAAAGTTTCAGGAGTTTATAGGTGGGAATTCCAGTAGCTCCTAGAATATCTTTCCGATAGATGCATGATATGAGATTGGGGTTCGACGTCTAGTGGTCCGCCTTTCCATGGTCGTTTTTACAGTGGTCTCGTTGTGTCTTAAAGAGCCCTTGGCTATGCTGGTTCAGGGACACTTCGTATGTCATGTGCACTGCCTTGTACATGATGGTGTTGTACGATCGAGCCCGTGTGGGCCCCACCACGAAAACTTCGGACGAAATCTCTATCATATGTTGGTTTCCGGCTTATTCTGCAAGCCAAATCCTTTGTTTTGTTTTATTTGTGGTATTCGAGTTGCTTCGAAGCCAAATGTGGAATCCATACCTTTCCTAAACGTTGTTCTCATATTGCTATGTGAATACTAATCCTTCTTGATCATCGAGATTGTCATGTTAATTCTTTTCTAACCGGCGTGCTTCTCTTCAAGTGGATCCGATCATCTCAACATCCGCAAGATCAATTCTAAGTTTTCTCAACGGTATCCATTCCATCTGCCCCAAGTTGCCTTTGTTTTCCCGCCCTCCCACCCTTAACTTCAAGGACTCAGATTTCTTAATCGGGTATCCATTTTATTGATAGGAAGTCTCTCCTTTCTTTTTCGTCAATGATTTTATCCGGAGATTCTCAGGAAGATACTAACGGAGCTTCAAGTTCATCATTCTCTTTTCTTCTCCGATGGATTCAATTCAAGCTTTGTCGATCATATCCTTTCCTCGTTTCAAATGCTTTCGTATGCCGGTGTACCTCTTAATCGTTCACCACTCTCTATTCGTATCCGGAGTGCTGAAGATATCTCAAAAGAATCATGTTTCCATTCTTAATCCGTTCAAGTTACTTCGAGTTTTTTTCTCTCTCATTCAAGCTTTAATTCTACCTGAAAGATCGAGGATGTCGCCTAGGGGGGGGGGTGAATAGGCGTTTTAACATAGTTACGGTAGAGGCTTGAACAAATGCGGAATAAACCTAGCGGTTAATTTGTCAAGAACAAAACCTACAACAACTAGGCTCACCTATGTGCACCAACAACTTTTGCTAAGCAAGATAAGCAACTATGTGATAGCAAGATATAAGACAAAGAACAATATGGCTATCACAAAGTAAAGTGCATAAGTAAAGGGGCTCGGGTAAGAGATAACTGAGGCACGCGGAGACGATGATGTATCCCGAAGTTCACACCCTTGCGGATGCTAATCTCTGTTTGGAGCGGTGTGGAGGCACAATGCTCCCCAAGAAGCCACTAGGGCCACCGTAATCTCCTCACGCCCTCGCACAATGCAAGATGCCCTGATTCCACTAAGGGACCCTTGAGGGTGGTCACCGAACCCGTACAAATGGCGACCCTTGGGGGCGGTCACCGAACCCGTACACTTTGGCAACCCTTGGGGGCGGTCACCGGTACCCGTCAAATTTCTCGGGGCGATCTCCACAACCTAATTGGAGACCCCGACGCTTGCCCGGAGCTTTACACCACAATGATTGAGCTCCGAACACCACCAACCGTATAGGGCACCAAGGCACCCAAGAGGAACAAGCTCTAGGGTGCCCAAACACCAAAGAGTAATAAGCTTCTCAAACTTCACTTCCACGTATCACCGTGGAGAACTCAAATCGATGCACAAAATGCAATGGCAAGGGCACACGGAGTACCCAAATCCTTCTCTCCCAAATCCCACCAAAGCAACTAATGCCAGGGAGGAAAATGAGAGAAAGAACGAAAGAAGAACACGAAGAACTCCAAGATCTAGATCCAAGGGGTTCCCCTCACTTAGAGGAGAAAGTGATTGGTGGAAACGTGGATCTAGATCTCCTCTCTCTTTTCCCTCAAGAACTAGCAAGAATCCATGGAGGGATTGAGAGTTAGCAAGCTCGAAGAAGGTCAACAATGGGGGAAGAACACGAGCTCAAAGGATTAGGTTCATTGGGGAAGAAGACCCCCTTTTATAGGACCTCCCGAATCCAACCGTTATGTGCTCAGGTCGTGCACAAGTGGTACTACCGCTTGGAGGAGCGGTACTACCGCCTAGCACGGTCAAAACAGCCCAATCGAGAGAGAAAACACAAGTTTTTGGTCCGGGTGGTACTACCGCTTAGGAGTCACAGTAGTACTGCTCTGGAGGGGTACTACCGCTCAGGAACCGCGGTACTACCGCTCTAGAGCGGTAGTAAAAAATTACATCCGCTCTAGTCGCGGTAGTACCGCTGCAGCCTTTACCAAAACAGCCACAACTTTTGCAAACGGACTCCGAATTCAACGAAACCAAGTTTGTTGGAAAGTTAACAACATGGGCTAACATAATATTGATAGAAATATCAAGAATAAGCAAATTAGAAAAGTCCCATAAGAAAATGGTGAGAACCCTTCATCGGAAAAGACCGGTAAAACCTCCAACACCAAAAACATCATAGAAGACGCATGTGAACTCCGTTTTCGATGAACTCAAGCTTGTAATCAAGATGACCATAAGCTCTAAGACTCACAAAGATAACCAAACAAGAACCAAGAAACATGATGCAAGGATGCAATGGTTTGAGCTCTCTACTAACGATAGGATCAAGCTACCAACTTGAGAGCCCCCCTTGATAGTACGACGAACGATCCCATAACTCGATCTCCCAACTACCACCACAAGACCGGTAAAATAGAAAACCTATCAAGGGAAAACCTTTGCCTTGCACATGGTCCACTTGAGCTAGATGAAGACGATCTTGACTCCCTCAAGTTGGACCACCTTTCTTGATTGCGTTGGCTCGATGAAGACTAGATGATTGCTCCCCCATAGTTCACTATGGGTGAGCCACTCTTCGGCACATCTTCACAAGTCCATTGACACCACAATGGATGGCAAGATTCAAGCACTTGATCTCTTCGTGATGCTCCACCTGAACTTGCACACGGCAATCTTGATGACGATCACCAGTTGATGTCATCCTTTCCATGGGTTGTATGATATCTTTCTCTTGACGCAAACCCATGGATACGTACCTAACCCCACATACAACTCTCACATAGACTATGGGTTAGTACATAAAGTGCAATGGACAATGCTTACCATACCATGGGATCACTTGATCCCTCTCGGTACATCTTCTACGCTTTATGAGTTGATCAACTTGATTCACTCTTAACTTAGTCTTGATCAACCTTGAATCTTTGCAACTCTCTTCATTTGGATGATGTCTTGAAGGTAAACATGAATGATCACACAACCTTCTTCTTCAAGACATGCTTGCAATAAGCTCAACATTCATATGACCAATCTTTGGATAATTCCTTAATAGCACCTTGGTCATCACAAACACTCATTGAAACCAAAAATGTACTCCAAGAAAAGCCTATGGCAAACCCTTCAAATATAACTCAAGGCAACCATTAGTCCATAGATATTGTCATCAATTACCAAAACCACACATAGGGGCACCACATGTCCTTTCAATCTCCCCCATTTTGGTAATTGATGACAATCACTTTCAAGAGAGTTTATACAAGGAATTATGCATCACTTTTCAATGTACCAACCAATAATGCATGCGTATGAGATGCAAATGCTAAGGAAACAAAAACCAAAGCTACTCCACAAAACTCTCTGAAACTTCTCCCCCATTGGCATCGATTGCCAAAATGGGCAAAAATCTTAGAAGGCCAATATAAATTGTGGTCCTCCATAAATTGTGTATTTCTCAACAAGAGAGTGGAATGCAATACACATATCCAACTGCAAATACTTGGAGGAAGACAAACTATATTGATGCCCAAAGATTGCAACAGAAAGATATGCCACAAAGACATAACGAAGAGAGACACAAGCAATCAGAAGATACCAATTGAAGCAAGCAATCAACGGATATCAATTGAACCAACTAGACCAATGATCCTACATGCCACAAGAATAAAGATATTATGAAAAGCGCAAAGGAGTGTTCTAAAGAAACTAGAGAGCTCCCCATGATTTGTGCACACAAAAGAATTTTTGTATATGATACAAAGTGCACAAAATAGGATCATAGCTCCCCCAAAATCAATAGAAACTCACATCCAATGCAAGTGAGCATATAGGAAACAAAGGCTAGCGCTTGCAACAAGCACATGGTTGAGCAACAAGTAAAAGAGACAACTTAAGGATAGGCTCAACCAAAATGATGTGTGTAGTCATGGCGAAGCACTTGAGAAGACTAAGATTAGGATGAGCATTAAGCATCAACATAGTCTTGAAAGAATGAGGCACACGGTGCAAGGCCTATCATTCCCACACACAACTGGCAAATGGGTTCACAAGCTTACTAATAAGCAAAAGAGAACCTATGCTTGTGACAACCCGTGGTGAAGATAGACGAGGGGAGGCTCATCAAGACGAGGGATACCAATTAAGATGGCAAAAACCTCCTAAAGATAAGCAAGAGGAAAATAATCTTCACCACACAGGAGTGCAACAAGATGCAACGATAGAGGACACGCACTCAAGGCAAAAGCTTTCACTGAGCCACCAAACAAATAACATAAGAAAGACAAGGTGGAAGCATGAATAGATAGTTGTTACCGAGATATCATTGTAAGGATGTAGTAGATACCAATCGAAGGTAGATAGTAGTTCATTGATCATCCTAGCTTGACTCCAATATGAACATGGTGACAACACCTTCCTTGTGAGTGAGCTGAGCATCCAATGCATCTCCAAATGTTCCTAGAAGGACAACACAAACTAAACGGTACCTAAACTCATCGGGACCAAATAGTTAGAAACACCAATACATAGGACAAACTCCACATAAATATGTGCATATAGATATGAAAATGAATTTCATGCACATCTCATCCAAATTGAGACTAGGTGGAGTTTCCCCTATATATTGAGTCAAAGAAAGAAAGCATGACAAATGAAATACATGAAGTAAACATGCATGCTCAAGACTTTCAAAACCCGAAACCAAAAATAAAGAAATGCTAAGTGAAAAGGATACCAAATGGAGAAATCATCACTTGGAAGATATCATTAAAGATACATCAAGGAATGAGATATCCATTGATACACACTAAACTAAAGATGTCAAACTCCCAAAGAGAGGATGGTTCCAAACAAACTAGGCTCTAAACAAAGTTTCATGATGGCACAAAGTACCAAAAAGAAATGGCTTGCCTTCCACCAAAACACACTTGATAAGGATCACTAGAAGAGTGTTCTAAAGAAAATAGGATAGCTCCCCCATGAGTTGTGCATTATATAGGATTTGCATTTGAATACAAAATGCACAAGGTGGGATCACCACTTTCACTATATCTAGAAAACACTAGACAAGAACAAGAAATAAACAAGATCCACAAGTGGTAGGGAAGACAACGGGAGTTGACACAAACCTTGGCAAGAGAAAAAGGCAAATAAACAAAAGCCAATGTAAAGATGATCAATTAAATTCTACCACACATAAGTGATTACCAATTGTCAAAAGACAAGAAGTATTTGGAAATAATTCCCAGTGGTAGATAGCAAGGATATCCGACATCATCTTCACTCCAAACAAAAAGCAAATTGCAACTTGTAGAGCTAACATGCCACCTAGGAACAAGATAATCTACAATATCAATTCTGGGTGACAATATCTCAAATGTACACATTTTCTAGGCTTGTAATATGCACTTAGCATATTACTCCCCCATAATGTGATACCAATAAGAACTTAACAAGAGGCAATAAGAGGAACAAACAAGAGATAATTAATGGTCTATTTAGAATTTGAATTTCTCATGAGAGATATACCACCTAGCGACTAGATAATCTTGTAATATCAATACTAGATGGTATTCCTCATGTACACACATTTATAGGATTGTGAGGTGCACAAAGATCATCACTCCCCCAAAATGGGATGTTCCATTAATCTCTCACACGAGCCAACTAGGATACAAACAAGAAGCATAAAGGCTCAACGCACGACACACACGTACATGGTGTGCAAACCAACACACACATACTTGATTTCTCAAGATAAGCAAGTTGGAATCACAACATATACAAACACATGCAAGGAACAAAACCAAAACATGCAAGGGGGCAAGTAACTTTCAAGGTAAACAATTTAAGTACAAGTTACCGCAAGGAGGCACATTGGATATAAGATAGAAACTTGATAATCCAATTGACTTGGCTTGAGACAAAGAGAATGATGAAGTCCCCTTAATTCTTCATAATGTAGCCAAGTCTCCAATGCCCTCCAACAACACCTATTGATCAAGTTTGAGCTTGTTGGTCCCCAACCAAGTTGGGTCCTAAGAGGTTAGTCACAGTAGGTTTGGCTACCCAAATGGTTCTTTGCTTGACACCACTTTGAGTACCAACAAACTTGGCAAACACATTGCCAACCTTATCCTTACCAAGAGAATAGATATCATCAATAATAATTGGGTTGGATAAGTTACCACTAGTGCATGAAGAAGAAACGTGACCTTTCTCACGACATAAGTAGCAATGTCTACTCTTCACTTTCTTCTCACTTGATTTCTCAATTTGAGAAGCATTAACTTGAGTCTTCTTGGGAAGAGGCCTTTCTTCAACTTGATGTTGAGCATGAGATTGAACTTGTGCCCTCTTCCCTTGTTGCTTGACACTAATGACCTTCTTCTTCAATGGGCAAGATCTAACATGATGCCCTTCAACTTTGCACTTGAAGCAAACAATCTTGGCCAAATTGTTGACTTGTTCTTGGCTCTTCTTCTTGTTCAACTTGGACTTCTTCTTCTTGTTGGAGTTGAATCCAAGTCCACCTTTGTCATTGGGGGATTTTTGCACACTCAAGATATTGTTGAGTGTGGCCTTCCCTTCACTACAATTTTCCTAGTCTTTCTTCAAAGAAGTGACTTGGGCCTTGAGCTCTTTGATTTCCTCTACATGGTTAGTCTCAACACAAGTACTAGAGGAAGTATAAGCTTCATCGTTAGAGCAACAAGGCAAGGAAAGCAATTCATCACAAGATGTACCAACATTGTGAGTAGATGAATTACAAGGACTAGCACATGGCAATATACTATTTTGACTAGAAGTAGTGCTAGTATCCACATGAGGCTCACTAGATGTTACCTTAGCAATCATGGCCTCATGAGCTATCTTTAGCACACTATGGGGTACTAGAAGATCATCATGAGAGCTTGAGAGCTTTTCATGACTTTCTTCCAATTTCCCATAATTGCAAGATAGCACCTCAAGTTGAGCCCGTAGCTCAACATTCTCCTTCAAAATGGATGCTTCACAAGTAATAGAATTAGTAGCACAAGCATCATCATTAACAACAAGAGGAGAAGGCAACTTGGCAAGCTCTTTTAAATAAGAAGCTTCAAGTTGAGCATGAGACTCAGTGAGTTTGATGAGCTCACCCTTGATGACCCTTGAGTCATTTTCGAGGTGCTCAAAATCCTCAAGGAGTCTAGCATGAGCAACTTCAAGCTTAGCATTTTTTAGTTTCAAAAACATTGGCCACCTTAAGAGCTCTATCAGTAGATTCCTTCACTTTAGACAATTCTAGAGCAAAAGTCTCCTCAAGAGATTCCTTGGTGGTTTGTTCAAGTTCAAGAGCTTGAGAGAGGTCCGCAATCTCATTAGCGTAATCACGCCCATGACCTTCCATTTTATCAATGGTGGCCTCATGCTCCTCTAGATGAGATTCCAACTCCTCAATGTATTTCTTGCCATCAATGGCAATGGACATTATTTCCATGAAGTTGGAATGAGCAATTTTATTTTTATGAAGAGCTTTAAAAATCATTTCCCCCTTAGTTTTTAAGGAGGCAACATTATCATTCTCTTCATCATTATCCTCATCATCATTAGCATCAACATCATCATCAAGAGACATATTGGGGTACAAAGTAGGAGATACCTTTGACACCTTAGCCATAAGGCAAAAAGCAATAGATGATGATGTAGGATCCCTTGAGGCACCATTAAACACCACATCTTGTTCCATGGAGTGTTCGGTTTCCACTACATTGTTAGCACAACAATTCGAGGAAATAGATGCATTTTTATCATGGCAACAAGACATAGCAAGCATATCATCATGAGATTTAGTCAAGCAATTTCTACATGATATGCAAGGACTATCAACACAAGCATGTGAAACATTTGGAGTGCTCGAAGTGTTAAAGCCCAAAGAAGGAGCATTGCAATAATATAGTGATGAAGGATCATCCACAATAAGCATACCATCATCATTGCAATGACCAACACTACTCACCATGTCATTACCTTGTGGCAAACCACATGTAGGTGAAGTAGAAGAAGTTGAGAAGACTATACGACCAGAGGTGGAGGGAGAACAATCATCCCTACCAATCTTGGACACAGCATATTTATCTTCAAGCTTCATCCACAACTCATGAGCATCTCGGAACGGCATGAGTTGAAATATAACTACATTGCTCAAAGCATCGAAAAGAACATTAGAAGCTTGAGCATTGAGATAAGAGTTTTTCTCATCCTCTAAAGATAATCTTTGGGGATCCTTTGGAGGAGAAAAACCCATATCTACAATTCGCTCTAAATTTGGGTCCATGACCCTAAAGAGATTAAGCATGCGAATTACCCAAACATCAAAATTTGTGCCATCGAAACTAAGAGTGTCAGAGAATCCTAATCCCCTAGTCGACATCTTTACTCTCTAGGCGGTAAAGCCTAATAAAGAGAGACGAGGCTCTGATACCAATTGAAAGATCGAGGATGTCGCCTAGAGGGGGGTGAATAGGCGTTTTAAAATAATTAGGTAGAGGCTTGAACAAATGCGGAATAAACCTAGCGGTTAATTTGTCAAGCACAAAACCTACAACAACTAGGCTCACCTATGTGCACCAACAACTTTTGCTAAGCAAGATAAGCAACTATGTGATAGCAAGATATAAGACAAAGAACAATATGGCTATCACAAAGTAAAGTGCATAAGTAAAGGGGCTCGGGTAAGAGATAACTGAGGCACGCGGAGACGATGATGTATCCCGAAGTTCACACCCTTGCGGATGCTAATCTCCGTTTGGAGCAGTGTGGAGGCACAATGCTCCCCAAGAAGCCACTAGGGCCACCGTAATCTCCTCACGCCCTCGCACAATGCAAGATGCCGTGATTCCACTAAGGGACCCTTGAGGGTGGTCACCGAACCCATACAAATGGCGACCCTTGGGGGCGGTCATCGAACCCGTACACTTTGGCAACCCTTGGGGGCGGTCACCGGTACCCGTCAAATTGCTCGGGGCGATCTCCACAACCTAATTGGAGACCCCGACACTTGCCCGGAGCTTTACACCACAATGATTGAGCTCCGAACACCACCAACCGTCTAGGGCACCAAGGCACCCAAGAGGAACAAGCTCGAGGGTGCCCAAACACCCAAGAGTAATAAGCTTCTCAAACTTCACTTCCACGTATCACCATGGAGAACTCAAACCGATGCACCAAATGCAATGGCAAGGGCACACGGAGTACCCAAATCCTTCTCTCCCAAATCCTACCAAAGCAACTAATGCTAGGGAGGAAAATGAGAGAAAGAACGAAAGAAGAACACGAAGAACTCCAAGATCGAGATCCAAGGGGTTCCCCTCACTTAGAGGAGAAAGTGATTGGTGGAAACGTGGATCTAGATCTCCTCTCTCTTTTCCCTCAAGAACTAGCAAGAATCCATGGAGGGATTGAGAGTTAGCAAGCTCGAAGAAGGTCAACAATGGGGGAAGAACACGAGCTCAAAGGATTAGGTTCATTGGGGAAGAAGACCCCCTTTTATAGGACCTCCCGAATCCAACCGTTATGTGCTCAGGTCGTGCACAAGTGGTACTACCGCTTGGAGGAGCGGTACTACCGCCTAGCACAGTCAAAACAGCCCAATCGAGAGAGAAAACACGAGTTTTTGGTCCAGGGCGGTACTACCGCTTAGGAGCCACGGTAGTACTGCTCTGGAGCGGTACTACCGCTCAGGAACCGCGGTACTACCGCTCTGGAGCAGTAGTAAAAAATTACATCCGCTCTAGTCGCGGTAGTACCGCTGCAGCCTTTACCAAAACAGCCACAACTTTTGCAAACGGAGCCCGAATTCAACAAAACCAAGTTTGTTGGAAAGTTAACGACATGGGCTAACACAATATTGATAGAAATATCAAGAATAAGCAAATTAGAAAAGTCCCATAATAAAATGGTGAGAACCCTTCATCGGAAAAGACCGGTAAAACCTCCAACATCGAAAACATCACAGAAGACGCATGTGAACTCCGTTTTCGATGAACTCAAGCTTGTCATCAAGATGAACATAATCTCTAAGATTCACAAAGATAACCAAACAAGAACCAAGAAACATGATGCAAGGATGCAATGGTTTGAGCTCTCTACTAACGATACGATCAAGCTACCAACTTGAGAGCCTCCCTTGATAGTACGGCAAACGATCCCATAACTCGGTCTCCCAACTACCACCACAAGACCGGTAAAATAGAAAACCTATCAAGGGAAAACCTTTGCCTTGCACATGGTCCACTTGAGCCAGATGAATACGATTTTTGACTCCCTCAAGTTGGACCACCTTTCTTGATTGCATTGGCTCAATGAAGACTAGATGATTGCTCCCCCATAGTTCACTATGGGTGAGCCACTCTTCGGCACATCTTCACAAGTCCATTGACACCACAATGGATGGCAAGATTCAAGCACTTGATCTCTTCATGATGCTCCACCTGAACTTGCACACGGCAATCTTGATGACGATCACCACTTGATGTCATCCTTTCCATGGGTTGTATGATATCTTCCTCTTGACGCAAGCCCATGGATACGTACCTAACCCCACATACAACTCCACATAGACCATGGGTTAGTACATAAAGTGCAATGGACAATGCTTACCATACCATGGGATCACTTGATCCCTCTCGGTACATCTTCTACACTTTGTGAGTTGATCAACTTGATTCACTCTTGACTTAGTCTTGATCAACCTTGAATCTTTGCACCTCTCTTCATTTGGATGATGTCTTGAAGGTAAACATGAATGATCACACAACCTTCTTCTTCAAGACATGCTTGCAATAAGCTCAACACTCATATGATCAATCTTTGGTTAATTCCTTAATAGCACCTTGGTCATCACAAACTCTCATTGAAACCAACAAATGTACTCCAAGAAAAGCCTATGGGAAAACCCTTCAAATATAACTCAAGGCAACCATTAGTCCATAGAGATTGTCATCAATTACCAAAACCACACATGGGGGCACCACATGTCCTTTCACTACCGGTGTAACCTCTATTTCAAGCAATCCTTCAACGATGTTTCTTTTGAGTGGGCCCTAACCCACATGTCTTTTCCCAGGATCTTACCTAACTCTTCTAATTATCAGGATCGATTCTCAAATTCATTTCAAAGTTTGATGTAAGAATGAATTTTCATCAGTCACATGCCTTCTCCAAGGTCGCTTTCAAATTCTTTTCATCTTTGGCTCAACCTTTCCTCTTTTAATCCTTCCGGAGTGTCTCAACAATTCTTGGTGGTGTTTCTCGTCGTCATTCTCGGATTTTGAAGACCGAAGAAGAGTTCCTCTTAAATCCTTACCTGTTCTTCCAGAGATTCATGGTTCTAGCTTTATACCATCCTCTCATAATTGTTTTCGATTGTGACAATTCTTTTCACCCATCCGAAGTATTTCATGAGTTGTTTCCATTTCTTTCCTCCGAAGGCCATCATGTCATAATTCTTCATTCTCAGCGTGAAACTATCATTCTCCAAATCTTACCAGTGCATCATTCAAATAACCTCTAATCAGTACATGGCCTCTTCATTCTCATGTATCTAAATCCCCTCAAGTATCTTCATTCATTTTCCAATTATTCTCGGTGACTTGTGCCTTTGCCACTTTCATTTTCAATTCTTACGATGGTTCATTCAAGATTTCACTTCCTCCGTTATCATATCAAATATTCGTTGTTTCCAAATCCCACCAGTGGTTCCATCAATACCTTCTCAAGATTGCACTATATCTCTTTTAATCCTTTCTACGAGAATAAGTAGTATGACAAATCCATTGCTTGTCATCAATTTAATTTGATGAAGGATAAGCATATAATAAATCTTATTCCTATTTGCTTGAGGTGATTCAATTCTTTTCTTCCGAAGATTGTTCATGATGAAGTAATTCTCGGTTCTAGTGTTTCATCTTTTCTTTACCGGAGTTCTCCATGGAGGCTCAACATGGTGGTTCATCAAGGATTCTTTTCATTGTTCAGTTGTTCTTCAAGATTTCTCTCGAAGCTAAGATCCACCAAGCTATACTCTAAAATAAACATGGTGCTTCACGCATGTTTTGTTTTGAGGAGTTCAAGCATTCTTCATCTTGCATCCGAAGTGCAATTCTTTCTACCTTATCTTTTGAGCTGGTGTTATGTCACTCTTGACAATTTCCTTCATGTTTCATGATTCATATTGTTGTCAAGAATGAGGTATTTTAAATCCATTAATCTCTTCGTGGAGTTATCTTGTGTCATATTTCACCTAAAGCCTTCCCTAAGGAATGTTGTTATTGTCGTGCTTATCAATGATCCAAGTTTTCTCCTATCCTCTCGGCGAAAGCAGTTTTCATCTCTTCGTTGATCTCGACCAATCAATTGTTTCTGTTAGTGGCCGGTTGTCACCTTATAGTTTTGAGATGTTTTCCATAAGCCCACTACAAGCTTATTCGTTTCGTTGTTGGTTTTCCAACAACTCCGTTATAACCTTCTTGGAAGGGTGCTTTCCAAGCTCATTTGTGGCACAAGTTGGCATTTTTATTCTCCATTCTGTTATTCCAATGATCTATCTTCTATTCTTTCTTCCGGAGACATTGTGATGTTGCTCTCTTCACTCATCATCTCGAATTGTGAGGATCGTGTTCTTTTCTTGCTTATCCATTTAACCGGAGTGTGGTGTTCTCATTCAAGTTCTTTTCATCTTATCAAGTCTTGCATCTCTTTTCAACCGAAGTGTTGTCCAAATTTGTTCTCCCTTGTTCCTTGTTTATCTTGTTTCAATCAGAGCGGGTTCAATTCTTTCTTGTCCATTATACTCGCCATTCATAGCTTTGCAGCCTCCAAGGTTCAAATGGTGTTCCTTGTTTCTATTTTTCTACTGCAGTGCTCTCAATTGTGTTCAACTCCGTTGTGTTCTTTCTTTCAACTTTTCAACCTCTCAAGGTTCTTTGGTTTCACTCATTGGTCGAAGAAGCAACTTAGTTTTACCTCTTCCGTTTCTCTCTGGTGCCATCCTAGATCTCGGGACGAGATCCTCTTGTAGTGGTGGAGTGTTGTAACGCCCCGAGACCGACGCTCCAGAAGACTTCCAGCTATTCCGAGTTCTGTCGTGCGATGTATTTGTTTGTTGCATTCTTCTTAGCTTCATTTGCATTGCATTATGTCATCATGCCATCATATCATTAATTTTGAAACTCATCTAAATAAATTGTATGGATCTTCGATCCATTTAAATCGAGGGAAGGGTGACTTCTCTTTATAACATATCTTCCAATATTAGGGAGCTATATTTAAATGTTCCATTGATTTGGAATTAACCATAACCCACTTGCAAAATATCCCATGCCGTTATTATCTCAATTCTTGGTCTCCAACCTTGCCCATAATTTCTTTCATCATTTTTCGGAGCTCCACCAAAAATCTCAACATTTTTGGACACTTCTAAATCCTAGTCCTTGTTCAAACCATTTGAATTAAATTCAAATGACTTTGAATTTAATTCTTGCAATCTTGCCCACTCCATTTTTCTTGGGTCAAGCTCATTTTTATGAGTTCGGAAAAATTAACCCCATGCTCAAATTATTTTCTCCAACCCTTTCTTTATCTCATTTTCCTTTCTTTGCTATTTACTGCTTTTGGTAAATAAAAGAGAAGTGGGGGATTAGTGAGAGAGAGAGAGAGAGAGAGGTAGCCTGCACCTTTCGGCCTCTTGGGCCTGACCAACCAGGCCGGCACATCCCGCAGGCCCAGCCATTGGCCTCCACCAGCCCACCTAACCCCCTCCTAAACCTTAGCCCGGCCATCTCTCGAGCCCTCGCTCTCTCCCTCGTTCCCCTCCCTGCGCCGCCACACAACTCACGTCGCCAGGGCGAGGAGCTCCCCGCGCTGCAAGGCCCGAGCACCTCTTCCCCTCCTCGCCATCGCCGCTCTGGCGAGCGTCGCCCCAACGCCCCTCCACGCGACGCCTCCCCTTCTCGAGCGCCCCCGCGACCACCGTGCCCGAGCCATCCCCGCGCCCTGCCGTGCCCTGCTGCCGCTGATCTTCCCGCGCTCCGCCCTCACCTGAGAAGAGAACCAGGCCGGAGCCCCGTCGGCCTCGACGCCGCCGTCGCTCCCCCATTCCATCAGTAGCCGCGCCATCGTCCTCGTGCTGCAACGCTGCCGGCAAGCCCTCCCTCTATCACCTCCTTCCCGTGTGTGAGATGCTCTCCTCCGACAGCCACCTCCCACTCGCCTCCTTCTTCTCTTCCTCGTGCGCCAGTGACCATGGCTGCCTCGTCATCAAGCTCGCCTTCGTCTCGCTGGTGGCCGACTGCCTCGACCTCCTCTTCAAGGTGAAGCCACGGCTGCGCCAAGTTCCCTGCTCCGCCTTCCTGCATGCGCGTGCCCGCTGCTAGTCTCGTGCCAGGGCCCCTCCTCCTCACGGCCATGGTGTCCATCATGGCTATACAGTGCCGGCACGTTGCTGCTGCTTCGCCGCCCGCCTCCTTTCGTTGACCACCAAGACCCGAGGCCTTTTGTGTTGCTTCATTTGGATGTGTCAAGTTCCTCTTCTACCTGTGTACGACTACGGGGATTCACCAAGTACCCTTCGGATGCACCAAGTTCGACTACATGGACGGTCAAGTACCTCTACCGCCAGTCGGACATCTATGGAAACGTGTACAACTACCATCGCCAAGCCCGCGAGTACCGCTACCGCCGCCACTGTGTACCACTACTTCCACTACCGCCACGAGAACGACTACTTCCACTACCGTCGCCACGTGAACAACTACTTCCCACGACGACCCGTGATCGACTACTTCCTCTACACCGTACCGAACTCGTTCCGCCCGTAACACACGCTTCAAAGGTATAACCACCGAGATGACCGACCGTGATCGAATGCATGTGTTGTATGAGATGCTCGTGTTTGCACCATGATCGAATTGTCGCTTGCGATGCCCCTCTTTTGCCATGCCACCGACACGTGGGGAACCCGGTATCCGGGATCACCCCACCTTCTTTTGCATGTTCCGTACGTCCACACTTTCTTTGCATCGGTCGCTCAATGAGTTGTCGGATCACCGGAATGTTGCCGTGGCACCATTTTCGTTATCGTTGCCGTGGCACCCCTTTTGTTCCGCCATGGTGACCAAATGCTTCATAACATGCTCATGTCAACATTTTCATAAAATTGCATAAAACTTGAATATGTCATTCGCATCATGATAACAACATTTAAAATGTTGTTTGCTTTAAATTGCTAAATGACATATGGGGATTTTCCGGAATTGTTGTTTGTTGTTCCAACCTCATTTAAACTTGCCTAAATAGTTAGTTTAATTATGCTTCACCTTTTGCCATTTTTAATAACATTTAATATTGTTGGGTACATAACCGAGAGAGAACTAAATAATTGATGTGGTGTTCCGTCAATATGCAACTCGTTGCATATTGATGCTCCACTTAACTTGTAGTGTTGTTTGTGCATATTGCCATGCCATGCCTCATTAAACCGGACATGCATCATACCTGTTTGTGCATCATGACATGTTTATGCTTGTGTGTTTACCATATTGTTTGCCTCTTTCCGATTTGCTTCTCTCGTTAGCTTCGGTTTCATTCCGGAGTTGTGAGGATTCGTTCGACTACGTCTGTTTGTCTTCTTCATGGACTCGTTCTTCTTCCTTGCGGGATTTCAGTTAAGATGACTATTGCCCTCGATATCACTTCTATCTTTGCTTGCTAGTTGCTCCGTTCTATCGCTATGCTGCGCTACCTATCACTTGTTTACCATGCCTCCCATATTGCCATGTCAGCCTCTAACCTTTTCACCCTTCCTAGCAAACCGTTGTTTGGCTATGTTACCGCTGTTGCCCAGCCCATCTTATAGCATTGTTAGTTGCAGGTGAAGTTGAAGATTGCTCCATGATGGACATGATTATGTTGGGATATCACAATATCTCTTATTTAGTTATAATGCATCTATATACTTGGTAAAGGGTGGAAGACTCAGCCTTATGCCTGGTGTTTTGTTCCACTCTTGCCGCCCTAGTTTCCGTCATACCGGTGTTATGTTCCTTGATTTTGTGTTCCTTATGCGGTTGGGTGATTTATGGGACCCCCTTGACAGTTTGCTTTGAATAAAAATCCTCCAGCAAGGCCCAACTTTGGTTTTAACATTTGCCACCTAAGCCTTTTTCCCTTGGGTTCTGCAGACTCAAGGGTCATCTTTATTTTACCCCCCGGGCCAGTGCTCCTCCGAGTGTTGGTCCAAACTAGAGCACCGTGCGGGACCATTCCTTGGCAACTTGGATTACGTCGGTACCTGTACGCTTAGCTTATCCGGTGTGCCCTGAGAACGAGATATGTGCAGCTCCTATCGGGATTTGTCGGCACAGCGGGTGGTCTTGCTGGTCTTGTTTTACCATTGTCGAAATGTCTTGTAACCGGGATTCCGAGTCTGATCGGGTCTTCCTGGGAGAAGGAATATCCTTCATTGACCGTGAGAGCTTATGATGGGCTAAGTTGGGACACCCCTGCAGGGTTTAAACTTTTGAAAGCCGTGCCCGGAGTTATGTGGCAGATGGGAATTTGTTAATGTCCGGTTGTAGATAACTTGACACTTGACTTAATTAAAACGAATCAACCGCGTGTGTAGCCGTGATGGTCTCTTTTCGGCGGAGTCCGGGAAGTGAACACGGTTTTGGGTTATGTTTGACGTAAGTAGGAGTTCAGGATCACTTCTTGATCATTGCTAGCTTCACGACCGTTCCGTTTGCTCTCTTCTCGCTCTTATTTGCGTATGTTAGCCACCATATCCTGCTTAGTCGCTGCTGCAACCTCACCACCCTACCCCTTCCTTTCCTATAAGCTTAAATAGTCTTGATCTCGCGGGTTTTGAGATTGCTGAGTCCTCGTGACTCACCAGATACTATCACAACAGTTGCAGGTGCCGATGATACTAGTGCAGGTGATGCAACCGAGCTCAGATGGGAGCTCAATGAAGACCTTGGTCGTTGCTATGTATCATTTCATGTTGATCAGTAGTGGAGCCCAGTTGGGACGATCGGGAATCTAGCAGTTGGGTTATCTTCTTTTCTTTTGGCTTCGTCCGTAGTCGGACTATGTGTGTGTTTTGAATGATGTATGAATTATATGTTCATTGTGTGAAGTGGCGATTGTAAGCCAACTCTTTATCCCATTCTTGTTCATTACATGGGATTGTGTGAAGATGACCCTGCTTGCGACAAAACCACTATGCGGTTATGCCTCTAAGTCGTGCTTCGACACGTGGGAGATATAGCCGCATCGTGGGTGTTACAATTTACGTGAGCTCCTGGACAAAAAGGCCGGTGCGATGAGGTCCATCTATGGATCTAGAGGACGCGCTCCGGCGCAGGATTATGGTCACCAAAACGATCAGACTGATCGAATACCAGTTCAGAATCAGCGCCGGACACAACAACAGTCGACATCATGCCACAACATGTCCAGATACAGAGGGGCTGCTCACCATCTGTGCTTCACCGAAGAGGTACTGGACCACGAATTTCCACAGGGTTTTAAACCCGTGAACATAGAGGCATATGACGGAATGAGAGACCCCGGGGTCCGGATTCAGGATTTTATCCTTCGTAATCACATGGCTCATGGGGACGACCTCCACCCCATCAAATACCTTCCCCTCAAGTTGAAGGGACCAGCTCGGCACTGGTTGAAAAGCCTCCCCGAAAATTCAATCGGAAGTTTGGAGGAACTTGAGGTGGCTTTCAGGGCCAATTTTCAAGGAACCTATGTTTGACCTCCGGACGCTGACGATTTAAGTCACATAATTCAACAGCCCGGAGAGTCCGCCCGCAAGCTTTGGAATAGATTCCTCACTAAGAAGAATAAAATTGTCGATTGTCCGGATGCCGAAGCCCTAGCGGCCTTCAAGCACAGTATCCGGGATGAGTGGCTCGCCAGACACCTCGGCCAAGAAAAGCCAAGGACAATGGCAGCCTTAACAAGCCTTATGACCCGCTTTTGCGTGGGTGAAGACAGCTGGTTGGCCCGTAGAGGCACCAGCGACCCAGGCACATCCAAAATCAGGGATGGCAACAGGAAGCCATGGTGCAATAAAAACAAGCGTCAAAACAAGGAAGAAAGTCCGGACAACACAGCGGTCAATGCCGGATTCAGGGGCTCTCGACCCGGTCAACAAAATAAGCCATTTAACGACAGCAAAGAGGGACCGTCCGGCCTGAACAAAGTCCTGGACATACTGTGCCAAATTCATGGCACCCCCGAAAAACCTGCGAACCACACTCACAGAGAATGTTGGGTCTTTAAGCAGGCCGACAAGTTAAATTCCGAACACAAGGGAAGGGAAACACCAAGTGAAGACGAGGATGAGCCTCGCTAGCCAAACACTGGGGGACAGAAAAAATTCCCACCAGAGTTAAAAACAGTAAACATGATCTATGCGACTCACATACCCAAGAGAAGGTGCAAACGCGCGCTCAGAGACGCATACGCTGTAGAGCCTGTCGCCCCCAAACTTAACCCCTAGTTGGCCTGCCTGATCACCTTTGATCACAGGGACTACCCGACTAGTATGCGGCACGGAGGATCGACTGCCTTGGTGCTTGACCCAATAATCGACGGATACCATCTCACTCATGTCCTCATTGACGGTGGCAGTAGTCTCAATCTAATATACCAGGACACTGTCCGCAGGATGGGGATAGACCCATCCAGAATCAGCCAAAGTAACACCACCTTTGAAGGGGTGATACCAGGCGTTGAGGCCCGCTGCAGGGGCTCCCTCGTATTAGGGGTGACATTCGGTTCTCCAGACAACTTCAGAAGCGAAGAATTACTCTTCACCACCGCTCCCCTCCAAAGTGGATATCATGCATTGCTCGGAAGAACGGCCTTCGCTCGCTACAACGCAGTACCGCACTACGCCTACCTTAAACTCAAGATGCCCGGTCCATGTGGCGTCATCACCGTTAGCGGAAATACAGAGTGTTCCCTACATGCGGAAGGTTATGCGGCGGCTCTAGCAGCCGGACACTAAGCGGCCTTTAATATCAGAATGCATGATCGGTCGTTAAGACCATGGACACGGTTAGACGAGTCTGGCACACCACCATCAGTAACAACCCAGATAAACCTGAGGTAGGTGCTATACATGTAATCCCATAGAGGACACCAGGGGCTGCAGACATGCAATAAAGCCCACCTTTTGGCTTGACCTTATTAACAGGCCAATGTCTTACACTTCTACTATCCACTGATAATAACCAACTCTTCGCACGCTTATGTCATACTCTTTTACATGAGTTTTCCTTTTTACAGTCACCATTCGTGCGATACCCTCATAGGACACGGCACAACAGAGACAAAGGCGCAGACATGCAGCAGGGCCCCTCTCAAAGGTTTCTCTTTAGATTAAGCCCATGTGTAAACCTTCTTTATTGTCTCTTGTTGCTTGACATCCCATGGGTACTCAATACACCCACAGGGGATACTGGCGTTATCGACATTTCGCCACGACAGACTAATGCACGTACCTGGAAATACAGGGTTCATAATCAAGGGCGCTACTCAGCCCAGTAAATGTTATAAAGTCTGAATACCTTCGGGAGTGTTCGGCGTCGCGAGTTAGGACTTATATGCATCAGCTCTGAACCCTGTCTTTTGTCAAATGTTGGGTTTGCTCGGCTCCTGGGTTTGCCGCCTTACGTTCCGCTTCTATCGGTGAAGGCGGCCAAAGGAGAACTACTGCGATTGTGCCCTGGTTATTTCGGATGAGCACCTCAGTAGAGAAAGCCGAAAACTGACTATCATGATATAGCGAGAGACTGGTCAACCACTCGAGGACTCATCGGAATCGTTAGGATTCCTCTGCATTAATGAAGGACCATTTCCCAGTCATGTACACACGCGCCCGTACCCGGATCCACGCGGAGGTACTAGGGGCTACATAGTAGCCCCACCGTCAAACTCCTATGGCTAAGTGAAAGTGTTAAAGCTATATAGTCCGGTTGCCTAGTTCGACGTGCAATCACCTCCTTAATGGACAAAGACATTGGATCAAGTGTGATTACGCACATTTTTTCGAACACCCCCGCATTATATGTGTGGGGGCTGAAGCCAACGACTGCTAACTTTCAGGTTACATACACATCAAACGGCCGCACAGGAGGCACAATAACACTTTCGGGCAAAAGTATAAACATAGCCTCTATAATTTAAATACAATTGCTTTTACAATGAAACGATTTGTCACTTGAACATGACATTCTTCGAGCACTGAGCCTCTATCAAACGAGCACCTTCTGTTACCTGCTCCAAGTAGTGCTCGGCCGGATCCTGGCTTCCCGCCGGATTCTGGGTTGCAATGATGGTGGCCTCCATATCTGCCCAATATGTTTTAACACGGGCAAGAGCCATCCGCGCACCCTCTATGCACGCCGACCTCTTCATGGCATCGATTCGTGATACGACACCAAGGAATTGTTGCACTAAACCAAAAATAACTATCCGGCTTCGGCCCCTTCGGCCATAGATGGTCTATTACAGACCTCATTGCAAGACCGGACAACCTATGGAGCTCGGCCACAGCGGCCATCCTTTCACTCAATGGCAACGGGCGCGTTGGAGCACTGAATTGCGACCAGAACAACCTTTCTACTTCACTATCTTTTTGATCCTCAAAAAACTTGGTCGCATCAGCCGTACCCTCCAGCGCCGATCCAGAGGACCGTACTTTGGACCTAAGAACTTCATCCGCAACAAAAAGGGGCTTCCAGCCGCGATTTCTCCGGCCTGTCAAAGCTCCTCCCGCACATCCCTAGTTTCGGAACGCGTCTCCTTGGCCGCATCAAGGGCCTTCTTCAGGTCAGCCGACTTCGCCTGATTCTCCTTTTCAAGGAGCTCATATCGGCCGGTGGCGTTTTTTAGCTCCATAGCCATCTCGGCTATTTTATCTTTGCTTCGGCGATGAGCAGCCTATTCGGCTCTCAAGTCTTCGGCCGCCTTTAGGGCAGCCGCATTGCTAGCCCGGGCTTGTTCCTTGGCTAGGGCAAGCTCCGCCCTCAGGGCCTCCATGGCAGCAGCTTCGCCAGCAGTCAAAGCATATCACATTAACATCATGCCCCTCTTAATATTTCCTATAAAAACAAGGAAAACAGAGCACATACTCTGTGCCTTGTTAAGCCGCTCGTTCACAAGTATATGTCCGCATCCACAACTTCAATCTGTCGCCTCAGTTCGGTGACTTCAACGGACCGGTCGGCCGCCGGACCCTTAGCCACCTACACATGAATACAGTGTGATCATTTCTTAACAATGTGATCCTCCATTTGCCGCCTAGGGCTGGCAACCAGAGTCTCAGGGGCTACTATCTATACAGAGCACACCTAGCGCGTGCGCCACAACCAAAAATTACATATTTCATTACATACCTCAAAGCCTTTGAGCAGGCTCGTAAAAGCTTCGTTCAACCCGCTTGCGGCGGATGAAATCTTCTCAAGCACCATACTCATTAATGAGTGGTGATCCTCCGAGAGAGAAGCTTGCTCCAGAAGGCCCGTCAGCGTGTTCGGTCGGTCGCCGAACTATGCCGGACCCTTCTTATCGCCCCCCATGGGAGTTGAACGCTCCGGGCTCAGGGCGACCAAAGTATTAGCTTCTGGCCTCGCAAATCTGGATTCCTCCATGACGACACCTCAGGGTCGCCCACCCCATGAGGCGGAGAGGCAAGTGGGGTTTCACTCTCCATCATCTCCGGAAGAAGATCCCCCGAAGATGAACTCTGTCGAGAAGAGCTGCTAGCCGTACTGCAAAGAATGGATCCTGGTTATTGTTCTCGGAGGAGGAAGCAGTAGCTTTGTATTTACGATTAACTTACAGCTCGGCTGAGGGTTGGCCCGTTTGCTGGCATGGCGTGGTGAGGACGCCCTCCGGAGTAGGGCCCCCTTGTGAAGTTTTCTTCCCTTGTCTAGGCACCTCCGTCTCCAAGTCTTCGGAGGCGGCCCTTTTCTTCCCGCGGGGGGAGGAGACCGTAGATTCCCCTCCCCGACTATCCTCCTCCGTGGAGATAATAATTCCCCCTATTTGGATGCACAATGTGTGAAGCTCTGCTTCTCTGTTTTTCCCTTCGACTTTCCCCTAGGGCACTCAACTTAGCACACGACTAAGTATCCTGGCTATGGCAGGACTAGGCGAGCCTTCGGGAAGCGGTGTCGGACACCTGATTCTCTCCGCCTTGCTGAGACATTCCTGGCCACGAATGGTTTTCAGAATAATGTTATGATAAATATAAACGAAGTGTTCGGTTTCTGGGTGACTTACTTGGGTATCTGGGCGGTTGCAGCTCAGGCCCGCATCCTCGATGGTGTCCGGACACTTTACTTGTGGTCCGAAGAATAACTTACACATCCCTTCGAGCGTCATGCCGAAGAAGTGTTGAATAGTCCGCGGACCTTCTGGGTTGAACTCCCACATCCGGAGAGTCCGACGTTTGCACGGCAAGATCCATCGGACTAGCATTACCTGAATTACGCTGACAAGACTAATGTCCCTCTCAAGAAGCTCCCGAATGCGGCTCTGCAATGTTGGTACATCATTAGTAGGCCCCCAATCTAGTCCCACATTGGCCCATGACGCCAGTTGAGGCGGAGGGCCCGAGCAGAAGTCGGGGGCAGCCACCCACTTTGTGCCTCTAGGAGCCGTGACCTAAAACCACCTCCGCTACCATAGATCGGACACCTCCGGGAAGAAGCCCTCTGGCCATGGGGCATTGGCGTTTCTGCTTATTGCAGCGCCTCCGCACTCCACGTGTCGCCGCTGAATCATCTTCGGCTTCACATTGAAGGTCTTGAGCCATAAGCCGAAGTGCGAGGTGATGTGGAGGAAGGCTTCGCAAACGACGATGAACGATGAGATGTGAAGGATGGAGTCTAGAGCTAGATCATGAAAATCTAGCCCGTAATAGAACATGAGCCCTCTCACAAAGGGATCAAGGGTGAACCCTAAGCCGCGGAGGAAGTGAGAAACAAATACGATGCTCTCGTTGGGCTCGGGAGTAGGGATGACCTGACCTGGAACATGAAGCCTGTGCTTGATGTCGGCGGTCAGATATCTGACCTCCCTAAGCTTCGCAATGTCCTCCTCTGTGACAGAGGAGACCATCCACCAGCCTTGAAGGTTGGATCCGGACATGATTGAAGATCCGAAGTGCCTAAGCTTGGGTTTCGGGTGTTGGAACTCGAGATGCAGAAAGGCGCAAGCATGGTAGGAAAGAGGGATAGGCCTCGGCCCCACTATAAAGGGGGTGAATATCAAGCGTCCTCAGCGTAACCGCTTGGGACTTGCCTAAAAACACGGAGTCATACCAACAGACGTCGTGGGGTTGCCCGCGCCCATATTGATGGAGGATCCCGCAATAAGGGGAACATGATCTCTGCTTCGACAAGGCATGCCAATAAAACCACCTCGCAACATGTGTCAAGGCAGGCCGAGAAAAACCGGTTCGTATTAAGCCAGGCCACGGTGTAAGGGCACACTGTAAAAAAAATTGTCAGCAGATTAGATTTGTAAAGTGTTATGCTCTCTACGGTGGTGTGCGTAAATTATCTCACAAAGATGGACACAATCCTTAATCTATTTTGGAGTATTCAATGATGGAACCTGCCTTGCAATGTCGAAGACAAACTGCGCTCCGGACTCATCGTCATTGAAGCCTGGTTCAGGGGCTACTGAGGGAGTCCTGGATAAGGGGGTATCCGGACAGCCGGATCATGTGCATTGGCCGGACTGTTGGACCGTGAAGATACAAGACTCAAGACTTCGTCCCGTGTCCGGATGGGACTCTCCTTTGTTTGGAAGACAAGCTTGGCGATTTGGATGTTAGATCTCCTTCTTTGTAACCGACTTTGTGTAACCCTAGCTTCCTCCGGTATCTATAGAAACCAAAGGGCTTAGTCCGTAGGACAAGAACAATCATAATCATCATAGGCTAGCTTCTAGGGTTTAGCCTCTACAATCTCGTGGTAGATCAACTCTTGTAATACTCATATCATCAAGATTAATCAAGCAGGAAGTAGGGTTTTACCTCCATCGAGAGGGCGTGAACCTGGGTAAAACATCATGTCCCCTGCCTCCTGTTACCATTAGCCTTATATGCACAGATCGGGACCCCCTACCCGTGATCCGCCGGTTTTTACACCGACACCCGCAAGGACCAAAAAGTACCTGAACCAAATGTTGTGGAAATCTTCAAGGACTGTCTAACAACAAGAAGAAGGGCATGACTACACCAGTCAAAGCCGCTATTGTAAGTCCTTAATCCTCATGCCTTTTAACTACTACTTACTCTGACTTGTGCCTTGAACTGCATGGTTTGTAGCCAATATCTATTACTCTTTTCAATTTTATACACAATTGTCTTAGCGTATCATTGCACCTTACAAGGTTTAAAAGAGAGGAGTGATGTTCCTTTGATCTTGACCCGTAATCTAGTTCCGTGCTGGACTTGCCCACACAATGTTACAATTGCTTGTTTGTCTATTCTCAGTTGTTTTGTGATATGAATGATGTCATACTATGCTTACTGTATTATAAACTTCGTCTCTTTATCCTTAGCCCTCAATACAATGTGAAGAAATAGACAATACATTAGCGATGGTACATGGTCATATGTTTGGAACCTGGTTTTATTATGTACTTTGCAATAAAATACAACTAATATTTTACATGGGTTCACCAGAATAAGTTTTGTGTATAGACCAATTCTATTTTGTTTGGTTTTGCTGCCTCCTTAATATCTTATGTTCTGGTACTACTAATGTAAAACTGAACTTTTCAGTGAGCTATGGAAAAAATGGTGGAACCGCCACCTTCTGAAGGTGGCGAGGCAACTATAACCGCAATGTCAGCTCTTGCTGTAGTGGGTCAGTGCCTGTCCACTAATAGTGCCGAAAGCACGTTCCTGCGTAATACTGGGTTGGTTGTTAAGGCAATATCGTTCAAACTGCCTCATGATCAAGATATGCAAGCTAAAAGCAATGTTGTATCTG
Organism: Triticum dicoccoides; assembly: GCF_002162155.2. NCBI lineage: Eukaryota > Viridiplantae > Streptophyta > Magnoliopsida > Poales > Poaceae > Triticum > Triticum dicoccoides. Next base: position 751,021,206 of record NC_041393.1, on the reverse strand, counting down.
CGCTCCAGACACAAGTCCATTCCCTAATAGAGACCCTTTATGAAACAAGGAGAGACATTGTTCGATGTCGTGAAGATATGCATGGTTTTGAAACCAGACTATCAAACATTTGCTATGTTGTTCAGGAGCCTAGGGGAAATTAAGGCGAGTGTTATGGTGCTCCATCGGACAATACAGCATGAAAACATAACAGCCAGGTCAAATGAACCGAGCTTTTGAACTTCTGGTGGTGCATTTATCTGCTAGATTGTTATGTTTTATGCCAACCTTCCTTTTGTTATATAGTTGTAATTTGTTTTGGTGCGATACAAAATTTATTCTTAACGTGCAGCCACCGGCTGAAGAAAATATCAAGCCATTTTTGTATAGTGTAGGGTGTTCCCTATATTTGCACTGGTGGCGATCTTTGATGCCGAGTGGATGTAATCTGTGCAGTCGCCTTAATAGCCTAGCGTTAGTTTCGGCCTTATTTATTTCCTAGTCTTCTTTTTCCCTGGTTTGCTAGTGGCCGCAACAACCATGGGCCATATATGGGCCGTAGGATCCATGGGTCTCCTATGGGCCGTAGGATCCATGGGTCTCCTACGGGCCATCGATAAATGGGCCTCCAACAGGGTCGTAGAATCGATGGGCCTCGGGCCGTCGGATAAATGGGTCTACATGGGTCGTAAACGGGCGTAATTGGTATTGGCCCAGCACGGTAACGGGCCATTAACAGGCCTTAGGACAGCAAAGGCTTAATTCTGTCACAGGCATAACGGGTCGTTAATGGGCCAAAATATAGGACGGGTTGGAAATGGCGCAATGGGTTAACAGGCGAGAAACAGGACGACTCTTGCCATGGGCCGAATTTGGACCATTAGGGGAACAGGCGAGTAACGGGCCGACTCTTGCCATGGGCCGAATTTGGCCCATTAGGGGAACAGTCCAGTAACAGGCCGAAAGTAATCGAGGGCCGAAAAGGAGCCCAAGAATGTATGGGCCATCAATAGGCCGAAAGCTAACACGGGCTGGAAACAGCCCATGTAAATCACGGGCCATTAACGGGTATTAAGAAAATTACTGTTCATTATGGGATAGAGTCACTGTGGTCCTGGAAAGGGCCTAAAGATACGAAGGCCTCATATGGGTCGAAAGACGTCATGGGCCATACATGTGCGGAAAGTGAAATGGGCTGGTGTTATATTCGACGGCCCACTGCACGTTGTTGGGCCGATTTCCTTTAGGGCCTAACGGGCTGTGAGTTACCGGGTCGTAAAATGGGCTATTTACGAAGAGACCGTTAACAGGCTTTTCATGGGCCAGCCCGTTAAATTTTGACCAAGTCAAACGGGCCGGCTTGGTAAGCTAAATGGGCCAGTGGTGGGCCGTGGCACGTGTCGAAATATCATAGGCGCCTATCTGACCCACTGACGAGTTGACACGTGTTTCGTCCGGCCAATAAGAATTTTACAGTGGAAATTTCCCATTGGTCGGGGCTGTTAACGGGTTATTGGATCCAAAACCCGACCCGATAGCTTAACGGCGTTCCGTTACGGTGGATGCCACGTGTCGGTCACCCTTGACGAAACCACTTCTGTGACGTGCGATTTATCGTCATGGAAGTGGACACTTTCGTGATGATAATTTTGGTAATGTCATGGAACACTTCTATGACAGCACAGGTATGACTATCTTGATTCTGTCATAAAATCGTCATGAATGTACATGCATGACAAAAAACGCGACCTACTGTGACAAACATGTATCATCACGGAAGTGTATTTTTTTTGTAGTGTGAAAACTGGCCTCACAATACTCAGTCAATTTAAACTTGGTGTCCTTCTTCAATAACTCCGTCATGGGCTTCGCAATCATGGAAAAATTCTCAATAAATCTCCGGTAATAGCCTGCGAGTCCAAGAAAACTTCTGATCTCTCCCACTAAGGTGGGTGCCAACCATTTAGTGGTAGATGCAACCTTGGTTGGGTCTACTGCTATTCTTTCTCCAGATATAACATGTTTGAGAAATCCAACTTCCTTCAACCAAAACTCGCATTTGCTGAACTTGGCATACAACTGATGTTCCCTGAGATTCTCGAGAACCAATCGCAAATGTTCCTTCTGCTCTTCTTCATTCTTCGGGTAGACCAAAATGTCATCAACGAACACCATGACGAATTTATCAAAAAACTCCATGAACACCTTGTTCATCATACTCATGAAATAGACAGGGGCATTAGTCAAACCAAATGACATAACTGTATACTCATATAGCCCGTACCTCATGGTAAAAGCTGTCTTGGGTATATCCTGCTCTCGGATCTTCAACTGGTGATAACCTGATCAAAGATTGATCTTGGAGAAAACTTTAGCTCCTTGGAGCTGGTCAAACAAATCATTGATCATCGGCAGAGGGTATTTATTCTTGACCATCACCTCATTCAGTGCATGATAATCAAGAACCATCCTCAGAGATCCATCCTTCTTCTCAACTAGAAGCACTGGGGCTCCCCAAGGTGATGAACTTGGTCGAATATAACCTTTCTCCAGTAACTCCTTAATCTGCTTCTTAATTTCTTCTAGATCATTTGCGGGCATCTGATACGGTCTCTTGGATATTGGTCCGGTGCCTGGCAATAACTCAATCAAAAACTCAATGTCTCGATCCGGTGGCATGCCTAGTAATTCCTCCAAAAATACATCTGGAAAATCCTTCACCATTGGTACTTCCTCCTGAAAAACTCCTGATAAGGAATTTACCTAAGTCCTCCTCGGCGCATGCCTAGATATATACTTGATCCTCTTTCCTTCCGGGGTGGTGAGAAGAATTGATTTACTGGCGCAATTGATGTTTCCCTCATGCTTGGATAGCCAATCCATGCCTAATATCACATCCAATCCTTGTGACTCCAGGACAATCAGGTCGGTGGGGAAAACATGTCTACCTATGGTTACTGGCAACTGATAGCATCCCCTACTAGCCATATACTCCGCTCCTGGGGAACTTACTAACACAGGTGACATAAGGACTATTGTTGGCAACTTATACTTATCCACAAATTCCCTTGATATGAATGAATGAGATGCACCAGTATCGAAAAGAACAAGTGTTGTAAATGCATTAATCAAAAACTTACCGACAACCGCGTCGGGTTGATCCTCAATCTCCTCCACACTGATGTGCTTCACCTGACCTTTGGTGAAGGGGTTGGGCTTCTTTGCAGAACTTCCATTGCCATTTCCATTCATTGCTTCAGGACATTCAGTGGCATAATGTCCTGTCTTCCCGCACTTGAAACACGTAATGTGGCTCAGATCCCTCTTGGCTGGTGTTGCAGGGTTGGAACGGTTCTGACTGTTGCTCCCTCCATTCACATTGCCATTCTTAGAACCACTATGGTTGTGCGAACTTCCTCCATTGTGCATATGTCCTCCAAGGTTATGGCCTCCATGGTTGTGACTATGTCCTCCCGAGTATGGGGAATAGCGAGGCTTCTGCTAAGCTCCAGAAGTGTAGCTCCCCTGTCCACACTTCCTTTTGTGATTGTCAATCTGTTGCTGCTTGCCCTCTATCATGAGGGCCCTATCTACCAAGTCCTGGTAGTTGTTAAAGGTTGCCACCATCAAATGTGTCGGTGGCAACCAACACCTATGGGATCACTGGAATCCCTTCTACAGTTGCAGGGCGCGGAGATCGTGAGAAGAGCGAGACTAACAAATAACACAAGGGGGATTTACCCAGGTTCGGGCCGCAAAGATGCGTAAAACCCTACGATCCTGCTTTGGTGGATGTATTAGAGTTCTTGAGCTCTCGAACTAGCTCTGGGTGCTGCGAGGTTTGGAAGAGCCGAATCCTTTCTCTGCACGCCATGGGCCTCCTTTTATACGCGAAAGGGGCTGCCACAGTGGCACACGGGAGGTGGAAAGTGATACAGTAGCACGAGCTTATCGCCCGTATTACAGGACAAGGTGCATTAAATGCAAGGCTTAGGTGTCCTTCCACTTTATCAGGGACGGGGGCGGGGCCCGTCCCGTCCGTCGCCGCTCCCCCTCGCTTCGACACGTGCCCTGGCGAGCGATGCATGTGGTGCCATCTAGGCAGGCAGGCAGCTGAGGTGGCACGGTGGTGGATCCTCCACGAAGGATTGCATGCTACCACGTACGTGCCTGCCCAGCTGGTTGGGTCGGCAGCTGTATGTGAACGGCGGTGAAGACTTAGGTGGCGCGGGCCTGGCAGTGGCCCTGCCGGTGCGCTTGGCGAGGGCCTTGTCGGGTGGCTAGGCAAGGGTCTTGCCGGGTGGCCCGGCAAGGGTCTTGCCGTGGCGCATAGGCGTCCCCAGCAAGGATCTTGCCGGGGGTCTTGTGGGTTCCTTCAGTGAGGATGGTTGCCTTCCTATCCTTACTTGATCTCGAGCATTCTATGTCTTCACAAAGATCTGCATGCCACCACAGAGGTGCCTCCCGAGCCTTGTCCCGATGTGTTTGCCAAACGTCGGTGGGCTCAAGGGTGGCTCACTCGGTTGGCATGGGCGAGCCGCCCGGCAAGGGTCTTTCCGGGGCCGCTGAGGCTGCTCCGGCAAGGGTCCTTGCCGGGAAAACATGCTTCGCCCATCTGATCTTCGTGGCCTTGGTCCTTGTTGTTGCTTCGTTTGTTTTGTGCTTCGGCTCCTCTCCGGCTTCCCTTTCTTGCCGCGTCTGTGCGTGGCCGTGGCGGGAGACTCTGACTGCCCGTGCACAGGTAATGGGGTCAAAAGCAGAGCCCCTACTTTTGTACACTGACAGGAGCCCCCAGGCCTAGGCCACACATAAGCGTAGCGCGTTGTTGGGCCAGACCCAGAATGGTGCACGGGCAGTTGGGGCAGATTTTACCGCGGCCACTGTTCTGTCTACCGCTGTTCCCACGAACCGCGTTGAACGCGCGACGTGGGGGTCGTTCGCGCGCATGACGTGGGTATGATGGCGTCACCTTGTAGTGGACAGTAAAGAGGCGGCTTGCATGTCTCCCTAATACCGTAGGGCTGCCTCCTATTTACTGCCCTCGTTCGGGAACCGTCGTTCCACGTGTCCCATTGCGCCCACCCCTTGCACCACATTTGCTGCATGCAGAGCGAATGACATGCGCAGGGGTCATGGGTAGTTGCGCGTCTGCAGGTCGATTCCCACGTGCCTTCAATGGAGCGGGGAGGGCGGTCGACGGCCCCGGTCGCTATCACTTCAAGAGGCCGGATTGGCCGAGAGGGGGCGGTCGAGCCTCGCCCCCTCCCCCTTTATAAAGAGGGGCACGGGAGGGATGGTGCCACTCAACCTTTCGCCATCTGCATCTTCCCATCCCTGCTTCCTTTCTTATTCCGCCATGGCGAGGGGGCGCGGCAACGCTTCATCAGTGGCGGCGAGGGTCTCAGCCAGACAGCGCATCGCTCCTCCCCAAGAGCTCGTAGCGGCGGAGCCAGCCGCTAGAGGAAGGGGGAGGGGGCGAGGTCGAGGTCACCGTGGTGCTCGAGGGAGAGGAGGACGGGGCGGCAGATCCGCCTCGCCCCCTCCAGCAGCCCTCCCTCCGAAGGAGGGCCACGCCAGGGACAACCCCTGCGAATTCTTTGTCAGGCTGCGCCATCTGCGCCGTCGCCTTCGCCTCCCAACCCCGTTTGCGTGGGAGATGGAGCTGGATCCGCCGCAGGCGCAGAGGCTGCACATGAGGGGTTGTGGGAACAGTGGCACGTGGGTCGATGTTGAGTTCCCCGCCCCTCACGTCATGTATCTTCATCGAGGGTGGAAGACCTTCGCTCGCCTCCACAACTTGACAGATGGGCTCGCTCTCCATTTCATAATAATGGAGGGCGGCCTCCTCTCCGGCAAGTTCTTCGGGCACTTCGGGACCCGCGTGAGGTGCTGCGTAGAGAGCTCCTCCAACGATGAAGACTCCTCCTCAAGCGAAAGTGGCGAGGAAGACAACGGCAGCAACGACGAGGGCAACAGGCGGCAGGATGACGGGTCCGACTAGGTGTCGGGCACCGCTCTGAGTGGCACCAGCGACCCCATCATCCGCGTCGCCGGCTCCTTGAACTTCTCGGAGTCGTCTCCTTGGGCGGCTGGCGTAGGGAGGCTGCGGAAGAGGAAGAGGATGAGCGACAAGGCCATTAAGTCGGAGTACGTAGGCACCGACGCCTTTGTCGCGCGTTGGCGTCCTGCCGCCTCCTCTTCGAGCTCTGCCTCTGGCGTCGCCATCACCATCCATCCCTTGGACAGCCACCTAGAAGTTCTCTTGGTGTCTTCTGCCACTCGTAGCTCGCCTAGGTGCCCCTTTTGCCCTTCCGCTTTCTTGTTCCATTTCCTGAGGACAGGGACAAGAAAGGGATTACGGGCATCTTATATCTTTTTAGTCTTGTAAGCCTTAGGGCCTTTGCTAGCTTTAGAACTTGTAATCCCCCTTTTTCATGTTTTTCATTTCGTATGGAGTGTACCTGTACGGGATGTTTTTTTAATGAAAAAGGGATGTTTGCCGGGATTTTCATTCGCGGGAGGGACCCACGACAAGGAACGAACCCTTGTTATGCTTAAGACAAATGTTTTCTCGCCCGGCAACAGGCCTTGCCGTTCCCCCACTTCGCTCGAACTTTCTCACGCTCTTGGTGGAGGCAGGGACAAGGTGGGCTTAGGCCCCTTGTTTCTTTTCTTTGCTGCCGCGGCTACGACCAAATTCAGGCCCAGGAGATAACCCTCGGGTGCCGAAAAGGGGGAGCACGGTAGCTCAGAGGCAGAACGGGGTTTCACGCATCCCAGTCCATAACAAAGTGCATGATAGGGGATAGAGAACTTATCTGGATCTGCAGCCCCCGGTGATTTGGGCTTGCCGTGGGAGGACCCTTGTTCTTGCAGCCCCCGGCAACTCTGGCTTGCCGGGACCCGGGCGCCGGTCCATTCCTCTTCTTTCAAAACAGCTCGGGAAGAATACTTATGTGCCCTGCGAACCAAAGAAAGACAGAAAGGAACAGAAAGACGCGTACTCGACCTCTGAGCTAGGGGTTAGCCGCAACTAAGCACTATCAACCCTAACCAAGGGAGAGACTTAACCTAGCATGCATGCTATAACTTAGGGCGCCAGTACTTCGTTTATTTATGCTCAGGGTCTGCGCCTGGCTTTGTACAGAGGGTTACATGCCTGGCCGGCAAGGCTTGTACAAAAGGGTGGCTTGCCGGGAGGCCCGGCAGCCGCGCCTTATGGGTAAAACTTGCGAAGATGCTCGATGTTCTAGGAGTTGCGCATTGGAATGGCGTCTTCGATCTCCAGTCGGACTGCGCCGGGCCTGGTGACTCATGTTACTCGATAAGGGCCTTCCAACTTTGGCGACAACTTGTTGGAATTCTTGGCCGACTGAACGTGCCGAAGAACAAGGTCGCCTTCCTCAAAGCTCCGGGCATGAACCTTGCGGCTATGGTAGCGGCGCAAGGCTTGCTGGTAGCGTGCTGCTCTCACAGCTGCCCGGAGACGATCTTCCTCAAGGAGCGTCGCGTCATCTTGCCGCAATCGCTCTTGCTCAAGCTCATCATAAGCGAGCACTCAAGGTGACCCGTATATGAGTTCTGTGGGGAGAACTGCTTCTGCCACGTAAACCAGGGCAAAGGGTGTCTGGCCGGTGGCTCGATTTGGTGTCGTTCTGATCGACCAAAGAACCACCGGCAACTCATCAATCCAGCGCCTTCCACTCTTGTGCAGTCTGTCAAGAGTTCTCGTCCTTAAGCCTCGCAAGACTTCAGCATTTGCCCTCTCCGCTTGGCCGTTGCTCCGTGGGTGTTCCATGGAAGCAAAACAGACCCTGCTGCCAAGATCTTCAATGTATTGCATGAAGGCATGGCTTGTGAATTGTGTGCCGTTGTCGATGATGATCCTGTTGGGCACCCCGAAGCGGCACACTAGCCCCTTGAAGAACTTGATGGCTGACTGCGCCGTCCCCTTCCTCACTGCTTCCACCTCTGGCGACTTTGTGAACTTGTCGATTGTGACGTACAAGTACTCAAAGCCTCCGACAGCACGGGGGAAAGGGCCCAGTATGTCGAGCCCCCAGACCGAGAAGGGCCAGGAGAGAGGGATAGTTTGAAGGGATTGAGCTGGTTGATGAAGCTTCTTTGAATGGAACTGGCACGCTTCACATTTGGTCACTAGTGCCGTTGCATCCTAGAGGGCGGTGGGCCAGAAGAAACCTTGCCAGAAGGCCTTGCCGGTAAGGGCCCTCGACCCTATGTGGGAGCCACATATGCCTCCATGTATCTCTGCCAACAGCTTTAGCCCTTCCTCCCGGGAGATGCACATCAATTTCACCCCATTCGGTCTTCTTCTGTACAACACATTATCAACGAATTGGTACAGAGCAGACCGGCGGGCTACTCTTTTTGCCTCTTCCTGCTCCTCAGGAAGCTCTCCTTTTTGAAGGAAACGGACGGTGTGCTGTGCCCATGCCGGAGCCTGAGGCTTGACGGCAAGGACCAAAGGCATCTCTTCTGCCGCGGGAGCGGCTGCCTCCACGGCCATGACCTGAGGTCCTGCCGGAGTTGGTTGCACCGCGGCAGGATCGGCATCCACGGCAATATCTTCACCGGCGGCTCCGGGGAGCTCGGTGGGGAAGTACTTGCCGGGGCCCAGCTTCCTTCACTTGCTCCTCCCAGTCGACGGCTCAATGGGTGGTTGGGTTAACTGAAGCATGAAGGTACCTGGTTCCACAGGTAGCTTGAGGGCAGCGCGCTTTGACATGTAATCGGCGATGTCGTTCTCCGCCCGAGGGACATGTTCCGCTTGTATACCGTCAAAGCGCTCCTCCAGTTTCCTCACCTCATCTACATAAGCTTACATCAACGGGCTTTGCTAATCTTTGTTGACCTACCTGACGACGAGCTATGAGTCGCCCCTGACGATGAGCTTCTTAACTCCGAGGTCTGCTGCGATCCTGAGACCGGCAAGCAAACCCTCGTACTCGGCGGTGTTGTTGGTTGACATCTCCCGGGGAAAATGCATCTGGACGACATACTTGAGGTGCTCTCCGGTGGGTGCGACAAGAAGCACACCAGCACTGGCGCCTTGCAGCGAGAAGGCACCATCAAAGTACATGATCCAGTCGCAGCTTGTTTCCTTGCTGGGGAGAGTGGTCTCCTGTACCTCTTCGTCGGGCGTCGAGGTCCATTCCACAACAAACTCCGCCAAGACTCTGCTCTGAATCGTCGAGGTGCTTTCAAACTTCAAACCGAAACTTGACAGCTCTAGGGCCCATTCCAAGGTCCTCCCCGTTGCATCTGGGTTGTGTAGTATCCATTGCAATGGGAGGCGGGTGACCACCGTGATCTCATGCGCTTGGAAGTAGTGGTGCAGCTTCCTCGAGGCCATAAGGAGGCCGAAGAGCAGCTTTTGCACACCTGAGTATGTCGACCTAGCCCGCTATAAAAGGGAGCTGACGAAGTACACTCGGTGCTGCACCATCTTCTTCTTCTGTGCCTCTTCACCTGGTCGCGTGGGTCCCGTTGTGCTGCCGCCAGCCCCTGCCGGGAACTCGATCTCGCCGGGATCGAGCCCTGCCATAAAGGGTTTCGGTCCGCCATCTGTTGGCTCTGCCGCTGTCACTGCCTTTTCGTCATCCTCTCTCTACGCCACTAGCGCGGCGCTGACCACCTGGTTCGTTGCCGCTAGATAGAGCAACAACGGTTCGTGTGGTTTGGGCGCAACCAGCACTGGGGTAGAGGAGAGGTATTTTTTCAAATCCTGCAGCGCTGCCTCTGCTTCTGGGGTCCACTCCACTGGCCCTGCCTTCTTCAATATCTTGAAGAAAGGAAGGGCACGCTCCACGGAGTTGGAGATGAACCGGCTCATGGCAGCAACACAGCTAATGAGCCGACGCACGTCCTTGATCCGCTTGGGTGCCTCAATCTGCTCGATGGCCTTGATCTTATCTGGGTTTGCTTCAATCCCGCACTGGGACACAAAGAACCCGAGAAGCTTGCCAGATGGGACGCCAGACACACTTCTCAGGGTTCAATTTGAGGTTGATCTTACGCAGGTTCCCAAACGTTTCCTCCAGATCTTGCACAAGGGTTGCTTTGTCCTTGGTTTTGACCACTATGTCATCCATATAAGCTTCCATATTTCTATGTAGCTGGGGCTCAAAACCAATTTGGACTGCTCTTGCAAAGGTCGAGCCTGCACTCTTCAACCCGAAAGGCATCCGTAAAAAGCAATACGTACCACATGGGGTGATGAATGCTGTCTTTTCCTCGTCTTACTTCATCATGAAGATCTGGTGGTATCCTGAGTTGGCATCAAGGAATGATACGAGGTCAGACCCAGCCGTGGAGTCAACAATTTGGTCGATGTGCGGCAACGGGAAAGGGTCCTTCGGACAGGCCTTATTGATGTCTGTGTAGTCAATACACAACCTCCATTTCCCATTTGCCTTGTGCACCACTACCGGATTGGCCAACCACGTCGGATGGAGTACTCCCCTTACCAAACCTGTCGCCTCTAGATTTCTGATTTCCTCCGTAATAAACTCTTGCCTCTCCAGAGCTTGCTTCCCGACCTTCTGCTTGACGGGCCGCGCATGAGGACAGACAGCAAGGTGGTGCTCAATCACCTTCCTGGGAACGCCGGGGATGTCGGAGGCTTGCCATGCAAACACATCGACATTTGCCTGCAGGAAGGTGACGAGCTCCCTTTCCTATTTGCCGTCGAGGGTGGAGCTTATGGTAAAAGCTCCTCCCGTGCCGTCCTCCTTGACGGGCACCTTCTTAGTCTCTGGTGGTGTAGCTATGGACTTCTTGCTCTTGCTGGCGGAGCTCCCTGGCACGTTGTCAATGGAAGCGCAACACCCTCAAGAGGTGCGCTTGCCGGAGTGGGTGCGAGGGGTCTCGCCGGTCTTCTTCTCCTCCGGGGCTCCGTCGACAGGAGCAGGTGCCTTAGCGGCAGCTGCTGCAACTGCTTCCCGGTAGAGTTGGTCGGCGCAGATCAGCGCATCCTTCTTGTCTGAGGGGACAGTGATGTTGTTCATCGGCCCGGGCATCTTCAGCGTGTTATAGGCGTAGTGTGAAGCCGCCATGAACTTGGCTAGCACCGGGCGACCGAGAATCCCGTTGTAAGGCAAGGGGATCTCGGCCACATTGAAGACAATCCTCTCCGTCCTGTGGTTCAGCTCGCCTCGGAACGTCACGGGCAGCGTGATCTTCCCCTTTGGCTGGCTCCTCCCCGGGTTGACCCCTTGGAACGTACTCATCTCCTCGAGGTCTCCATCAGGGATCTGCAGCCTTCTAAGCACAACGGGCGAGATCAAGTTCAGGCCGGCCCCGCTGTCAACCAACATCTTCGTCACCTTGAGGTTGCGGATTGTTGGTGAAACCAACAACGGCAAGCACCCGACCGCAGTGGTGCGGTCAGGGTGGTCCTCGGTGTCGAAGATGATGAGAGTGCTGGACCATTTCAGCGGCTTTCGTGCGTCGAATGATGGTTCCAGTGCTACGACCTCACACGCCCACTGCTTGAGTTGGCGGTGAGATGTATGCAGCGAGGCGCCACCATCGATACACATGGCCTCTGTGGCTTTCTGAAACTCGTGGTCGCCGGACTCGTCGTCCTCGTCATGATCATTGTCTTCCTGCTTCTTGTCGCGGCCCCGGGCAGGCCTCTCTTGTTTATTATCATTGCCGCGGCGGCCTCCTTGGCCGCCACGTTTCTTGCCGGATCCCTCGGCACCATCTGGGCCTTTGTCCTTATCCCGCCGCTCATACTCGGCCTTCTGCTTCTCGGCGAGCAGTTCTAGCTGCTGGCAGTTTTGAAGATCGTGGCCCTTGGTGCGGTGGATCTTGCAGTACTGGTTGTCGGAGCCTCCTGGCTTGTCGGTGGCCGCCAAGGCCCGGCAAGCGTCACACCCGGCAACCTCCTTGCCGTGGTCGCTCGCCTTGGTCTTCTTGGTGGTACCGATGTCGTCGGATCCCTCAACGGCAAGCACGGCCTTGCCCTTGCGCTTCCTATTATGGCGTCGACCTTTCTTTGCTGGGGTGGCGGTATTGCCAGTGGAGTCGGTTTCCGCACCGGCATCTTCGCCGGGGTACTTCCTTCCTTCCTCAGCATGAGCAGACCGATCAGCCAGAACATAGAGCTCGGCCACATCCTTAACCTTGTTCATCGCCAGTTCTTCATGCATCTTGCAATTGCGCACGTTCTGGTGGAACGCACTGATCACGATGGCGGGATGAACATCAGGGATGTTGTACGTCACCCGGCTGAACCTTTGGATGTACTTGCACAAGTTTTCTCCTTCCTTCTGGGGGATGATGTGTAAATCACTCGCCTGGCCATGATCTTGGTGACCTCCAGTAAAGGCGCCAACAAACTCATGGCACAGATCCACCCAAGAAGAGATGGAATCCACCGGCAAGTGCATCAACCATGACATAACATTAGGCTTGAGTGCCAACGGGAAGTAGTTGGCAAGCACCTTATCGTTGCGGGCCCCAGCAGCTTGCATCGCGATGGTGTAGATGCTAAGGAACTCTAACGGGTGGGTCTTGCCATTGTACTTCTCGCCAACGTCGGGTTTGAACGTATAGTGGGAGGGCCACTGGAACTGTCGCAGCTCACGGGTGAAGGCCGGACAACCCACCTCGTAAGGTAGGCCACCATAGCCTCCCGGCGCTGGGTGGTCCGTAGTGGGCCCTGCCCGCCTGTCCGACTGGTGGCGCGCGTCACGTCGGCGCTCGATCGTAGTTCAAACGTCCTCGTGAGCCCGCTCCCGGAGGACCTAGCGCTGGTCGCAGTTAGTTCGCGGGTCGGATGACGCGATGGAGATATCATCACGAGCGTCGCCGTGGCGGGCTGACGCCCGGGGCGGTCGGGATGGAGGTGGGGAATACACCATGGCCACGTCGCCTCCGGCGTGGCCTCTGCTAGCGCGTGGCAGCCCGGCGGAGCGACGGCCGACAGGTTCCGCCGGCCGTAGCCCATCATTGTTGGCTATGCCGACGAGGCTCCGGACGGTGGCCCTCCATTCGTAAAGCTTCTCCGCGGCGGGAGGAAAATCGAGGAGCAGCTATGCACGTGCTAGGGCTTCCGCTGGCGTGGGTGGCAGCGAAAGCTGGGTGGACTGTGATGCGCCTCGACTCCTAGCTCCTCAGCCGTTCGCCACCTCCATCAGCACCTCAGCGCGCATGCTGGCCCTCCTCTTCACGTGATGGGCGCACGGGACTCTTCCCGGGGCGGCGCATAGGGTCACCGGAAGGGTGACGCTGCTCATCACGCACAACCTGAGAGGAGCGCGCCATGGGCGGCGGTGTTGGCGTCTTGGAGGTCGCCGTGCCACCGCCTAGCAGGACGGCGGCATCCCCAAGGGGCCCCGCGCCGCCTGCGGGGGGGCCAACTCCGTCTCTGGAGCCCGCGACTGGTGCCTCGTCACCTGGCGCGCGAACAGCGCCACTCTCCAGGCCTGAACCGCCAGGGTGATGTGGATGTTCGTGGGCCGCTCCACAGGTTCTCTCCACGACTAGCCTGCTACTGGTCCGCACCGGTGCCGGCAACTTGGTCCCGGATGAACCGATCACCGTGGTCACCTTCTTCTTAGGAGCCATGGCGATGAAGAACGGCTAGGCCGACTGCTAGACCAGATTCTCACAATAGCGCCCCCTTGATACGTCTATTTTGCATCATGCTTTTATATCAATATTTATTGCCTTATGGGCTGTTATTACACATTAAATCCCAATACTTATGGCTATTCTCTCTTATTTTACAAGGTTTACCATGAAGAGGGGGAATGCCGGCAGCTGGAATTCTGGCTGGAGAAGGAGCAAATGTTGGAAACCTATTCTGCACAACTCCAAAAGACCTGAGACTCCACGAAACAACTTTTTGGATTTGTTAAGAAATTATGAGCAAAAGAAATAGGCCAGGGGGCCCACACCCTGTCCAGGAGTCATGCCCCCTCCCTAGGTCGCGCCCCCTATCTCCTGGGCCCCTTGGTGGGCTTCTGGCGGCCATCTTATGCTATATGAAGGGTTTTGTCCTGGAAAAATTCGTGGGCAAGCTTACGGGACGAAACTCTGCCGCCACAAGGTGGAACCTTGGCGGAATCAATCTAGGGCTCTGGCGGAGCTGTTCTGCCAGGGACACTTCCCTCCGGGAGGGGGAAATCATCACCAACGTCATCACCAATGATCCTCTCATCAGGAGGGGGTCAATCTCCATTAACATCTTCACCAGCACCATCTCATCTCAAAACCCTAGTTAATCTCTTGTATCCAATCTTGTATCAAAACCACAAATTGGTACCTGTGGGTTGCTAGTAGTATTGATTACTCCTTGTAGTTGATGCTAATTGGTTTACTTGGTGGAAGATCATATGTTCAGATCCTTAATGCAATTAATATGCCTCTGATCAAGAACATGAATATGCTTTGTGAGTAGTTACGTTTGTTCCTGAGGACATGGGTGAAGTCTTGCTATTAGTAGTCATGTGAATTTGGTATTCGTTCGATATTTTGATGAGATGTATGTTGTCTTTCCTCTAGTGGTGTTATGTGAACGTCGACTACACAACACTTCACCATTATTTGGGCCTAGAGGAAGGCATAGGGAAGTAATAAGTAGACGATGGGTTGCTAGAGTGACAGAAGCTTAAACCCTACTTTATGCGTTGCTTCGTTAGGGGTTGATATGGACCCATATGTTTAATGTTGTGGTTAGGTTTACCTTAAAACTCCTTTTTGTATTTGCGGATGCTCGCAATAGGGGTTAATCATAAGTGGAATGCTTGTCCATGTTAGGGCAGTACCCAAGTGCCGGTCCACCCACATATCAAATTATCAAAGTACCGAACGCGAATCATATGAACATGATGAAAACTAGCTTGACGATAATTCCCAATGTGTCCTCGGGAGCTTCTTCCTCATTATTAGAATTTGTCCAGGCCTATCCTTTGCTACATAAAGGATTGGGCCACCTTGCTACACTTTATTTACTTTCTGCTCATTACTATTTATCTTATCACAAAACTATCTATCACCTACTATTTCAGTGCTTGCAGAGAAAACCTTACTGAAAACCGCTTATCATTTCCTTCTGCTCCTCGTTGGGTTCGACACTCTTACTTATCGAAAGGACTACGATAGATCCCCTACACTTGTGGGTCATCAAGACTCTTTTCTAGCGCCGTTGCCGGGGAGCGTAGCGCTCTTGGTGAGTGGAACTTGGTAAGGAAACATTTATATAGTGTGCTAAAATTTTCTATTACTTGTCACTATGGAAACTAATCCTTTGAGTGGCTTGTTTGGGGTATCTTCACCCCAACCAGAAGAGCAAAGAGATGCTCCTCAACCCACTGAACCTTATGAAAATATTCACTTTGAGATTCCTTCGGGTATGATAGAAAAACTGCTAGCTGATCCTTTTGCAGGAGACAGGACATTGCATCCCGACTTACACCTTATCTTTGTGGATGAAATTTGTGGATTATTTAAGCTTGCAGGTATTCCCGATGATGTTGTCAAAAGGAAGGTCTTCCCTTTATCTTTGAAGGGAGATGCAATGACATGGTATAGGCTATGTGATGATACGAGATCTTGGAATTATAAGCGATTGAAGTTGGAATTTCGCCAGAAGTTCTATCCTATGCATCTTGTTCATCGTGATCGTAATTACATATATAATTTCTGGCCTCGCGAAGGAGAAAGCATCGCTCAAGATTGGGGGAGGCTTAAGTCAATGTTGTATTCATGCCCCAATCATGAGCTCTCTTGGGAAATTATTATTCAGAATTTTTATGCTCGGCTTTCTCTTGATAATCACAACTTGCTCGATACTTCCTGTGCCGGTTCCTATATGTTGAAGACTATTGATTTCAAATGGGACTTATTGGAAAGAATTAAATGCAACTCTGAAGATTGGGGTTCCGACGATGGTAAGGAGTCAGGTATGACACCTAAGTTTGATTGTGTTAAATCTTTTATGGATACCGATGCTTTCCTAGGATTTAGCTCTAAGTATGGACTTGACTCTGAGATAGTAGCTACTTTTTGTGAAACTTTTGCTACTCACGTTGATCTCCCTTAAGAGAAGTGGTTTAAATATAATCCTCCTGTTGAAGTGAAAGTAGTTGCACCTATTACAGTCGAAGAGAAGACTATTACATATAGTGATCCTATTATTCCTGCTACTTATGTTGAAATACCTCCTTTTCCTGTTAGGATAAAAGATCATGTTAAAGCTTCGACTGTTGTTCGTAAGAGTATTACTAGGACTTGTACACCTCTCGAGCAAATTAATGTTGAACCTGGTATTGCTATGATTAAAGATCTCTTCGATGAGGATTTAGATGGGCATGTTATCTCTTTCTTGGGTGAAACTGCTAATATTGCTAGACCCGATACTAAGACATGTAGACCTGTTATAGGTACGCCTGTTATTTCTGTTAAAATAGGAGATCATTGTTATCATGGTTTATGTGATATGGGTGCTAGTGCTAATACGATACCTTATGATCTTTATAAAGAAATTATGCACGATATTGCACCTGTTGAATTAGAAGATATTGATGTGACTATTAAGCTTGCCAATAGGGAAACCATTAAACCTATTGGGGTTGTTAGAGATGTTGAAGTCTTGTGTGGGAAGGTTAAATACCCTACTGATATTCTTGTTCTTGGTTCCCCACAAGATGATTTTTGTCCCATTATTTTTGGTAGACCCTTCTTAAATACTGCTAGTGCTAAGATTGATTGTGAAAAGAATATTGTCACTATTGGCTTAGATGGTATGTCCCATGAGTTTAATTTCGCTAAGTTTAGTAGACAACATCGTGAAAAGGAACCATCTAGTAAGGATGAAATTATTGGTCTTGCTTCCATTGTTGTTCCTCCAACTGATCCGTTAGAACAATATTTGCTAGACCATGAAAACGATATGTTTATGAAGGAAAGGGAAGAAATAGATGAAGTGTTCCTTAAACAAGAACCCATGCTGAAACATAATCTTCCCATTGAAATTCTTGGGGATCCCCCTCCACCCAAGGGTGATCCCGTGTTTGAACTCAAACCATTACCAGATAATCTTAAGTATGCTTATCTTGATGAAAAATAAATATATCCTGTTATTATTAGTGCTAACCTTTCAGAGAAAGAAGAAGAAAGATTATTGAAAACTCTGAAGAAGCACCGAGCTGCTATTGGATATACCCTGGATGATCTTAAGGGCATTAGTCCCACATTATGTGAACACAAAATTTTAGTGGCGAAAGATGCCAAACCAGTTAGAGATCCTCAAAGACGATTAAATCCCAAAATGAAGGAAGTGGTAAGAAAGGAGATACTAAAACTCCTTGAGGCAGGTATTATATATCCCGTTGTTGATAGTGAATGGGTAAGCCCTGTCCATTGTGTCCCTAAAAAGGGAGGTATTACCGTTGTTCCTAATGATAAAGATGAATTGATCCCGCAAAGAATTATTACAGGCTATAGGATGGTAATTGATTTCCGTAAGTTATATAAAGCTACTAAGAAAGATCATTACCCTTTACCTTTTATTGATCAAATGCTAGAAAGGCTATCCAAACACACACATTTTTGCTTTCTAGATGATTATTCTGGCTTCTCTCAGATACCTGTATCAGCGGGGGATCAATCTAAAACTACTTTTACATACCCTTTTGGTACTTTTGCTTATAGACGTATGCCTTTTGGTTTATGTAATGCACCTGCTACCTTTCAAAGATGCATGATGGCTATATTGTCTGATTTTTGTGAGAAGATTTGTGAGGTATTCATGGATGACTTCTCCGTCTATGGATCCTCTTTTGATGATTGTTTGAGCAACCTTGATCGAGTTTTGCAGAGATGCGAAGACACTAGTCTCATCCTGAATTGGGAAAAGTGTCACTTTATGGTTAATGAAGGCATTGTCTTGGGGCACAAGATCTCCGAGAGAGGTATTGAAGTTGATAAAGCCAAAGTTGATGCTATTGAAAAGATGCCATGTCCCAAGGACATAAAAGGTATAAGAAGTTTCCTTGGTCATGCCGGTTTTTATAGGAGGTTCATTAAGGACTTTTCTAAAATCTCTAGGCCTCTGACTAACTTATTGCAAAAAGATATTACTTTTGTCTTTGATGATGATTGTGTAGAAGCATTTGAAACACTTAAGAAAGCTTTGATCACTGCACCTATTGTTCAGCCACCTGATTGGAATTTACCTTTTGAAATTATGTGCGATGCTAGTGATTATGCTGTAGGGGTTGTTTTAGGGCAAAGAGTCGATAAGAAATTGAATGTTATCCATTATGCTAGCAAGACTCTTGATACTTCCCAGAGAAATTATGCTACCACTGAAAAATAATTCTTAGCAGTTGTGTTTGCATGTGATAAGTTTAGACCTTATATTGTTGATTCTAAAGTTACTATTCACATTGATCATGCTGCTATTAAATATCTTATGGAAAAGAAAGATGCTAAGCCTAGACTCATTAGATGGGTTCTCTTGCTCCAAGAATTTGACTTGCATATTGTTGATAGAAAAGGAGCTGAGAACCCCGTTGCAGACAACTTGTCTAGGCTAGAAAATGTTCTTGATGACCCACTTCCTATTAATGATAGCTTTCCTGATGAACAATTAGCGGTCGTCAATGCTTCTCGTACTGCTCCTTGGTATGTTGATTATGCTAATTGCATTGTTGCTAAATATATACCGCCTAGTTTCACATACCGGCAAAAGAAAAGGTTCTTTTATGATTTAAGACATTACTTCTGGGACGATCCACATCTTTATAAAGAAGGAGTAGATGGTATTATTAGACATTGTGTGCCTGAGCATGAACAGGAACAAATCGTACACAAGTGTCACTCTGAATCCTATGGAGGACACCACGCTGGAGATAGAACTGCACACAAGGTACTACAATCTGGTTTTTATTGGCCTACTCTTTTCAAAGATGCTCGTAAGTTTGTCGTATCTTGTGATGAATGTCAAAGAATAGGTAACATCAGTAGACGTCAAGAAATGCCTATGAATTATTCTCTTGTTATTGAACCGTTTGATGTTTGGGGCTTTGATTATATGGGACCTTTTCCTGCCTCCAATGGTTATACACATATTTTAGTTGTTGTTGATTACGTTACTAAGTGGGTAGAAGCTATTCCAACTAGTAGTGCTGATCATAACACTTCTATTAAAATGCGTAAAGAAGTTATTTTTCCGAGTTTTGGAGTCCCTAGATATCTTATGACTGATGGTGGTTCACACTTTATTCATGGTGCTTTCCATAAGATGCTTGCTAAGTATGATGTCAATCATAGAATCGCATCTCCTTATCACCCTCAGTCTAGTGGTCAAGTAGAGTTGAGCAATAGAGAGCTCAAATTAATTTTGCAAAAGACTGTGAATAGATCTAGAAAGAATTGGTCCAAATAACTTGATGATGCATTATGGGCCTATAGAACTGCATACAAAAATCCTATGGGTATGTCTCCATATAAAATGGTTTATGGAAAAGCATGTCATTTACCTCTTGAACTTGAACATAAAGCATATTGGGCTATTAAAGAGCTTAATTATGACTTCAAACTTGCCGGTGAGAAAAGGTTATTTGACATTAGCTCACTTGATGAATGGAGAACCCAAGCATATGAGAATGCTAAGCTTTTCAAAGAAAAAGTCAAACACTGGCATGATAAGAGGATACAGAAGCGTGAGTTTAACGTAGGAGATTATGCGTTATTGTTCAACTCTCGTTTAAGATTTTTTGTAGGAAAACTTCTCTCAAGATGGGAAGGTCCCTACGTTATCGAGGAGGTCTATCGTTCTGGTGCTATAAAAATCAACAACTTTGAAGGCACAAATCCGAGGGTGGTGAACGGTCAAAGAATTAAACATTATATTTCAGGTAATCGTATCAATGTTGAAACTAATATTATTGAAACCATAACCCCTAAGGAATACATAAGAGACACTTTCCAGAACGTTCCAGACTTCGAAAAGGCATAGGTACGTGGTACGGTAAGTAAACCGACTCCAAAACAACTCTAATGGCAATTTTCATTAATTTTGGATTATTTAAGGATTTTAGGAAGAAAGAAATAGTACGAAAGGGACACGAGGCTCCCACGAGAGAGGAGGGCGCCCCCCTTGTAGGGCGCGCCCCCTGTCTTGTGGGCACCTCGTGTGCCTCCCGGACTCCGTTTTCTTGTATGTTACGTATTTTGGTCGGTAAAAATTCATTATATATCCTCCCGAAGGTTTTAACCACCGTATCACACAAATATCTTCTGTTTTCGTTTCTAGCTGTTCCTGTCGCAGGATAAAGCATGATGTCTTCTCAGGAATCAGTTGGGGAGAGCCAGGTGTCCCACCCAACGCCAGGTCCAGGAGCAAATCTCGATGCCTATCACTTTGGACCATTAACGGAGGATGAGATGGAGGCTGATTTGAAAAGGATAGATGCCATGGAGGAAGATCAAGAAGTTACCTCTCGTCTCCAAGCAGAATTCACTATGGGGGAACTACCTAGCCTGGCTGTCCCCACTTCGGTCACTCCTTTCAACTCCAGATTTGTTTCTTACGAAAATATGAAAAAGTGTTTCACTTGTTCTCCAGCTGTCATGGGCAAGCTTCGTAAAGAAAATATGGACCTCAAACAACAAGTCAATAAGCTCGAGAAGGAGAACCGTATCCTAAAGGGCATAATCGCCAAGAAGATCATGACACCAACCGTGAAGAAGGAGAAATAATCACATGGGTATGGGCACTCCCCTTGGCAACTGCCAAGCTTGGGGGAGGTGCCCCGGTATCGTAGAACCATCACACTCCTATCTTTACCGCTTTATTTAGTTTGATCCTTTTAGTAGTATCTTTATCTATTAGTTCGAAGTTTTGCTATAAAGTAGTTTTGAGTTTTTCGTTGTGATCTCTTTATCTTAGGGAGTCCGTGTGCTATCTATAATAAAGATTAGTGTTGAGTTAAGGGCTTTGCTATGTTGCTATGATCTTGAGAAAGTAGAAAGAACAAAAGAGTTCATATTGATCTTATGGATAAGTGATAACTTCACACATAGAAAGTATGAGGCATAAAAATTGTTGAGAGTTGATGAACGTAGCCTTGGTCATCGTTGCAATTAATAGGAAGTAATAAGGAAAGAGGGGTTCACATATAAATATATTATCTTGGACATCTTTTATGATTGTGAAGCACTCATTAAGTATGACATGCTAAAAGAGTTGATGTTGGACAAGGAAGACAATGTAATGGTTTATGTTTTCCGACATCTCAGTTAAAGTATATTGTCATTGACCTTCCAAACATGTTGAGCTTGCCTCTCCCCCTCATGCTAGCCAAAACTCTTTTCACCAAGTAGAGATACTACTTGTGCTTCCAAATATCCTCAAACCCAGTTTTGCCATGAGAGTCCACCATACCTACCTATGGATTGAGTAAGATCCTTCAAGTAAGTTGTCATCGGTGCAAGCAATAAAAATTGCTCTCTAAATATGCATGACTTATTAGTGTAGAGAAAATAAGCTTTGTATGAACTTGTTGTGGAAGTAATAAAAGCGAGGGATTGCATAATAAAGGTCCACATACAAGGGGCAATATAAAGTGACGTTCTTTTGCATTAAGATTTTGTGTATCCAACCCTAAAAGCGCATGACAACCTCTGCTTCCCTCTGCGAAGGGCCTATCTTTTACTTTATGTTTTTACTTTATGCTTGAGTCAAGGTGATCTTCACCTTTCTCTTTTTCATTTTATCCTTTGGCAAGCTCCTCGTGTTTGAAAGATCATGATATATATATCCAATTGGATGTAAGTTGGCATAGGCTATTATTGTTGACATCACCTAAAGGTGAATACATTGGAAGGCAACACAATAAGCCCCTATCTTTCTCAGTGTCCGGCTGAAACTCTATAACCACAAGTATTGCGTGAGTGCTAACAATTATGGGAGACTACGCGATGGTTGAGTATGTGAGCTTGCTGAGAAGCTCTATTATTGACTCTTTCTGATGTTACGATAAATTGCAATTGTTTCAATGACTGGGATTATAGTTTGTTAGTTCCCAATGAAGTTTTTGAACCATACTTGACATTGTCAATTGCTTATTACTTGAACATAGGAAATCATATGATAGAATCCATATATGTTGCTATTATTAGAATGATCATGATGCCCTCATGTCCGTATTTTATTTTTATCGACACCTCTATCTCTAAACATGTGGACATATTTTTCGATTTCGGCTTCCGCTTGAGGACAAGCCAGGTCTAAGCTTGGGGGAGTTGATACGTCCATTTTGCATCATGCTTTTATATCAATATTTATTGCATTATGGGCTGTTATTACACGTTATATCCCAGTACTTATGGCTATTCTCTCTTATTTTACAAGGTTTACCATGAAGAGGGGGAATGCCGACAGTTGGAATTCTGGCTAGAAAAGGAGCAAATGTTGGAAACCTATTCTGCACAACTCCAAAAGACCTGAGACTCCACGAAACAACTTTTTGGATTTATTAAGAAATTATGAGAAAAAGAAATAGGCCAGGGGGCCCACACCCTGTCCAGGAGATAGGAGGCGCCCCCCTAGGGCGCGCCCCCTATCTCATGGGCCTCCTTTTATAGGCGAAAGGGGCTGCCACAGTGGCACACAGGAGGTGGAAAGTGATATAGTAGCACGAGCTTATCGCCCGTATTACAGGACAAGGTGCATTAAATGTAAGGCTTAGGTGTCCTTCCACTTTATCGGGGACGGGGGCGGGGCCCGTCCCATCCATCGTCGCTCCCCCTCGCTTCGACATGCGCCCTGGCCAGCGATGCATGCAGTGCCATGTAGGCAGGCAGGCACCCTAGGTGGCACGATGGTGGAGCCTCCACGAAGGATTGCATGCTGCCACGCAGGTGCCTGCCCAGCTGGTTGGGTCGGCAGCTGTATGCGAACAACGGTGAAGACTTAGCTGGCGCGGGCCTGGCAGCGGCCCTGCCATTGCGCTTGGTGAGGGCCTTGTCGGGTGGCTTGACAAGGGTCTTGCCGGGTGGCCCGGCAAGGGTCTTGCCGTGGCGCACAGGCGTCCCCGACAAGGATCTTGCCGGGGGTCTTGTGGGTTCCTTCGGTGAGGATGGTTGCCTTCCTATCCTTACTTGATCTCGAGCATTCTATGTCTTCAGAAAGATCTGCATGCCACCACAGAGGTGCCTCCCGAGCCTTGTCCCAACGCGTTTGGCAAATGTCGATGGGCTCAAGGGTGGCTCACTCGGTTGGCGTGGGCGAGCCACCCCGGCAAGGGTCTTGCCGGGGCCGCTGAGGCTGCCCCGGCAAGGGACCTTGCTGGGAAAACCTGCTTTGCCCATCTGATCTTTGTTGCCTTGGTCCTTGTTGTTGCTTCATTCGTTTTGTGGCTTCTGCTCCTCTCCGGCTTCCCTTTCTTGCCGCGTCTATGCGTGGCCGTGGCGGGAGGCTCTGACTGCCCGTGCATAGGTAAAGGGGTCAAAAGTAGAGCCCCTACTTTTGTACACCGACAAAATGCATGCTCATTTCATCATTGAGTCCCTCAAGAAACTTCTCCAGCTTCGCGACATCTGTGGCCACATCATATGGGGAATAGTGTGCTAACTTGCTGAACTCATGCACATATTGTCCCACTGTATGACCTCCTTGGTGCAAGTTGGGAAACACGCGCTTCTCCAAGCTCATAGCACCTGCTGAAACTTGGGCGGTGCGGAAAGCCTGCTGAAACTGATCCCATGTAACTGTATCAATGGAGTAAGTGGTGGTGAAGTTCTCCCACCAAGATGTGCTACCTCTTGAGCACTGCGTTGGTTTTCCCTTGAAGGGGAAAGGGTTATGCAGCAAAGTAGCGTAAGTATTTCCCTCAATTTTTGAGAACCAAGGTATCAATCCAGTAGGAGGCTCCACACACGTCCCTCATACCTACACAAACAAACAAGCACCTCACAACCAACGCGATAAAGGGGTTGTCAATCCCATCACAGCCACTTACGAAAGTGAGATCTGATAGAGATAAAAAGATAAGATCAATATTTTTGGTATTTTATGATATAGATTGAAAAGTAAAGATTGCAAAATAAAGTAGATCAGAAACTTATATGATGGGAAATAGACCGGGGGCCATAGGTTTCATTAGTGGCTTCTCTCAAGATAGCATAAGTATTACGGTGGATGAACAAATTACTGTCAAGCAATTGATAGAAAAGTGCATAGTTATGATATTATCTAGGAATAATCATGTATATAGGCATCACGTCCACGACAAGTAGACCGAAACGATTCTGCATCTACTACTATTACTCCACACATCGACCGCTATCCAGCATGCATCTAGAGTGCGTATTAAGTTCATAAACTCAAGCAATATGATATAAACCCCATCTTTTTATCCTCAATGGCAACAATACAATAGGTGCCTTGCTGCCCCTGCTGTCACTGGGAAAGGACACCGCAAGATTGAACCCAAAGCTAAGCACTTCTCCCATTGCAAGAAAAATCAATCTATTAGGCCAAACCAAACTAATAATTCAAAGAGACTTGCAAAGATAACCAGTCATACATAAAAGAATTCAGAGGAGATTCAAATATTTCTCATAGATAAACTTGATCATAAACCCACAATTCATCGGATCTCGACAAACACACCGCAAAAAGAGTTACATCGAATATATCTCCAAGAATATCAAGGAGAACTTTGTATTGAGATTCAAAGAGACAGAAGAAGCCATCTAGCTAATAACTATGGACCCGAAGGTCTGTGGTAAACTACTCACAACTCATCGGAGAAGCCTTGGCGATGATGTATAAGCCCTCCATGATTGACTCCCCCTCCAGCGGAGCGCCAAAAAAGGCTCCAAGATGGGATCTCACGGGTACAGAATGTTGCGGCGGTGGAAATAGGTTTTCGTGGTGCTCCTCGGTGTTCTCAGGGTATGCAAGTATATATAGGCGAAGGAAGTCGATCAGGGGAGCCACAAGGGGCCCACGAGGGTGGGGGCACGCCCACCACCCTAGGCCGCGCCTGGCACCCTCTCGGCCGCCTCGGCTGCTTCTTGACATCCACTCCAAGTCTCCTGGATTGCGTTTGTTCCAAAAAGATCGCTCCTGAAGGTTTCATTCCGTTTGGACTCCGTTTGATATTCCTTTTCTTCGAAACACTGAAATAGGCAAAAAAAACAGCAATTCGGGTTGGGCCTCCGGTTAGGAGGTTAGTCCCAAAAATGATATAAAAGTGTAAAGTAAAGCCCATAAACATCCAAACGGGTAATATAATAGCATGGAACACTCAAAAATAATAGATACGTTGGAGACGTATCAAGCATCCCCAAGCTTAATTCCTACTCGTCCTCGAGTAGGTAAATGATAAAAACAGAATTTTTGATGTGGAATGCTACCTAGCATATTTCTCAATGTAATTTTCTTTATTGTGGCATGAATGTTCAGATCCAAATGATTCAAGACAAAAATTCATATTGACATAAAAATAGTAATACTTCAAGCATACTAACAAAGCAATCATGTCTTCTCAAAATAACATGGCTAAAGAAAGCTATCCCTACAAAATCATATAGTCTGGTTATGCTCTATCTTCATCACACAAAGTATTTAATCATGCACAACCCCGATGACAAGCCAATCAATTGTTTCATACTTTTATGTTCTCAAGCTTTTTCAACTTTCACGCAATACATGAGCGTGAGCCATGAACATAGCACTATATGTGGAATAGAATGGTGGTTGTGGAGAAGACAAAAAAGGAGAAGATAGTCTCACATCAACTAGGTGTATCAACGGGTTATGGAGATTCCCATTAATAGATATCAATGTGAGTGAGTAGGGATTGCCATGCAACGGATGCACTAGAGCTATAGATGTATGAAAGCTCAACAAAAGAAACTATGGGTGTGCATCCAACTTGCTTGCTCATGAAGACCTAGGGCATTTTGAGGAAGCCCATCATTGGAATATACAAGCAAAGTTGAATAATGAAAAATTCCCACTAGTAAATGGAAGTGACAACATAGGAGACTCTCTATCATGAAGATCATGGTGCTACTTTTGAAGCACAAGTGTGGTAAAAGGATAGTAGCATTATCCCTTCTCTCTTTTCTCTCATTTTTTTGGTGGGCTTCTTTGGCCTCTTTTTTTATTTGGGTGTCTTTGGCTTCTTTTATTTTTCATAAAGTCCGGAGTCTCATCCCAACTTGTGGGGGAATCATAGTCTCCATCATCCTTTCCTCACTTGGGACAATGCTCTAATAATGAAGATCATCACACTTTTATTTACTTACAACTCAAGAATTACAACTCAATACTTAGAAAAAAATATGACTCTGTGTGAATGCCTCCGGCGGTGTACCAGGATATGCAATGAATCAAGAGTGACATGTATGAAATAATTATGAAGCTGGCCTTGCCACAAATACGATGTCAACTACACGATCATGTCTGTGTTCAAAAAAACTACATGATCATGCAAAAGCAATATGACAATGATGGAGCATGTCATAATAAATGGAACAGTGGAAAGTTGCATGGCAATATATCTCGGAATGGCTATGGAAATGCCATAATAGGTAGGTATGGTGGCTGTTTTGAGGAAGATACATGGTGGGTGTATGGTACCGGCAAAAGTTATGAGGCACAAGAGAGGCTAGCAATGGTGAAAGGGTGAGAGTGCGTATAATCCATGGACTCAAAATTAGTCATAAAGAACTCATATACTTATTGCAAAAATCTACAAGTTATTGAAACAAAGTACTGCGTGCATGCTCCTAGGGGGATAGATTGGTAGGAAAAGACCATCGCTCGTCCTCGACCGCCACTCATAAGGAAGACAATCAATAAATAAATCATGCTCCAACTTCATCACATAACGGTTCACCATATGTGCATGCTACGGGAATCACAAACTTCAACACAAGTATTCCTCAAATTCACAATTAGTCCACTAGCATGACTCTAATATCACCATCCTCATATCTCAAAACAATTATCAAGCATCAAATTGATCAAAGCATCCAATTCACTTCTATGATAGTTTTTATTATACTCAACTTGGATGCCCATCATTCTAGGGCCAATTTTATAACCATAGAAAATACCATGCTGTTCTAAAAGACTCTCAAAATAATATAAGAGAAGCATGAGAGATCAATAATTTATACAAAATTAAGCCACCGACGTGCTCTAAAAAGATATAAGTGAAGCACTAGAGCAAAATTGTCTAGCTCAAAAGATATAAGTGAAGCACATAGAGTATTCTAAAAAATTCCGAATCACGTTGTGTCTCTCAAAAAGGTGTGTACAGTAAGGATGATTGTGGTAAACTAAAAATCAAATACTCATATCATACAAGACGCTCCAAGCAAAACACATATCATGTGGTGAATAAAAATATAGCTCCAAGTAAAGTTACCAATAGACGAAGACGAAAGAGGGGATGCCTTCCGGGGCATCCCCAAGCTTAGGCTTTTGGTTGTCCTTGAATTATCTTGGGGTGCCATGGGCATCCCCAAGCTTAGGCTCTTGCCACTCCTTATTCCATAGTCCATCAAATCTTTACCCAAAACTTGAAAACCTAACAACACAAAACTAAACAGGAAATCTCATCAGCTCCGTTAGTGCAAGAAAGAAAAACCACCACATAAGGTACTGTAATTAACTCATTATTTATTTATATTGGTGTTAAACCTACTGTATTCCAACTTCTCTATGGTTCATACCCCCCGATACTAGCCATAGATTCATCAAAATAAGCAAACAGCACACGAAAAGCAGAATCTGTCAAACACAGAACAATCTGTAGAAATCTGTAACTTTTGAATACTTATGCAACTCTAAAAATCCTACCAAAACAGGAAGTCCTGGGAAATTTGTCTGATAATCTAGTGAAAAAAGAATCAACTAAAAATCATGTTTGTGCGATTATTAAAATTATTCTCGTGCGCGCAAAAGTTTCTGTTTTTCAGCAGAATCAAATTAACTATCACCGTAGGTTATCCTATAGGTTCTACTTGGCACAAATACTTATTAAAACATAAAACCACATCTAAACAAAATCTATATGATTTATTTATTACTAAACAGAAGCAAAAAGCAAGGAACAAAAATAAAATTGGGTTGCCTCCCAACAAGCGCTATCGTTTAATGCCCCTGGCTAGGCATAAAAGCGAGAATAGATCTAGGTATTGCCATCTTTGGTATTCAACTCATAAGTGGATCGCATAATAGATTCATAAGGTAATTTGATTTTCTTTCTAGGAAAGTGTTCCATGCCTTTCCTTAAGGGAAATTGTAATCTAATATTTCCTTCATTCATATCAATAATTGCACCAATCGTTCTAAGGAAAGGTCTGCCAAGAATAATAGGACATGAAAAATTGCAATCTATATCAAGAACGATAAAATCTACGGGCACATAATTCCTATTTGCAACAATAAGAACATCATTAATCCTTCCCATAGGTTCCTTAATAGTGGAATCCGCAAGGTGCAAGTTTAAAGAGCAATCATCAAATTCACGGAAACCTAGCACATCACATAAAGTTTTTGGAATTGTGGAAACACTAGCACCCAGATCACACAAAACATAGCATTCATGATATTTAATTTTAATTTTTATAGTAGGTTCCCACTCATCGTAAAGTTTTCTAGGGATAGAAACTTCCAATTCAAGTTTTTCTTCATAAGATTGCATCAAAGCATCAACGATATGTTTGGTAAAAGCTTTATTTTGACTATAAGCTTGAGGTGAATTCAACATGGATTGCAAAAAGGAAATAAAATCTATTAAAGAACAATTATCATAATTAAATTCCTTGCAATCCAAAATAGTGGGTTCATTGCTATGTAAAGTTTTGACCTCTCCAATCCCACTTTTACCAAATTTAGCATCAAGATCTAAAAACTCCGAATCATTGGGACGCCTTTTAACTAAAGTTGACTCATCTCCAGTCCCATCATTATCAAGATTCATATTTCAAAACAAAGGTTTAATAGGAGACACATCAATAAATTTTAGATCTTCATCATTATTATCATGAAAACTAGAAGAACACGCTCTTACAAAGCAATCTTTCTTAGCACGCATCCTAGCGGTTCTTTCTTTGCACTCATCAATGGAAATTCTCATGGCTTTGAGAGACTCATTGATATAATGCTTAGGTAGAATAGATCTAAGTTTCAAATAATCATTGATATAATGCTTAGGTGGAATAAACTTTAAGCAATTTTTCTTCAAGCAAAGCATTCAAATTCTTTTGAGAGATCATAAATTCTTCAACACTATTCTCAAAATCAGAGGGCATCGTATTAAAATTTCCATAAGAGTTGTTTTATTAATTACCATAATTATTAGAGGAATTGCGAGGAAATGGCCTAGGATTAAAGTTTCCTCTATACGCGTTGTTACCAAAATTATTCCTACCAACAAAATTCACATCCATGGATTCATTATTATTCACAATCAAAGTAGACAAAGGCATATCATTAGGATCAATAGGAGCACTCTTAGTAGCAAACAATTTCATAAGTTCATCCATCTTTCCACTCAAAACATGAATTTCTTCTATCACATGAACTTTTTTACTAGTAGATCTTTCGGTGTGCCATTGAGAATAATTAACAATAATATTATCTAGGAGTTTAGTAGCTTATCCTAAAGTGATTTGCATAAAAGTGCCTCCCGCGGACAAATCTAAAAGATTTCTAGAAGCAAAATTCAATCCGACATAAAAATTTTGTATGATCATCCATAAATTTAAACCATGTGTAGGGAAATTGTGAATCATTGATTTCATCCTCTCCCAAGATTGTGCAACATGTTCATGATCAAGTTGCTTAAAATTCATAATATGGTTTCTAAGAGAGATGATCTTAGCGGGAGGAAAATACTTAGAGACAAAAGCATCTTTGCATTTATTCCATGAATTAATACTATTTTCAGGCAAAGACGAAAACCAAGTTTTAGCACGATCTCTAAGTGAAAACGGAAATAACTTCAATTTAACAATATCATTATCCGTATCTTTCTTCTTTTGCATATCGCACAAATCAACAAAGTTGTTTAGATGAGTAGCGGCATCTTCACTAGGAAGGCCAGATAATTGATCTTTCATAACAAGATTCAATAAAGCAACATTGATTTCACAAGATTCAACATCATTAAGAGGAGCAATCAGAGTGCTAAGGAAATCATTATTGTTGGTATTGGAAAAGTCACACAATTTAGTATTATCTTAAGCCATCGTGACAAGCAATCCAACACACAAGCACACAAGAGGCAAGCGAAAAAGAGAGACGAACAGGAAATAGAGGGCGAATAAAACGGCAAGGGTGAAGTGGGGGAGAGGAAAACGAGAGGCAAATGGCAAATAATGTAATGCGAGGGATATGAGTTTGTGATGGGTACTTGGTATGTCTTGACTTGAGCGAAGACCTCCCCGGCAACGGCGCCAAAAATCCTTCTTGCTACCTCTTGAGCACTGCGTTGGTTTTCCCTTGAAGAGGAAAGGGTGATGCAGCAAAGTAGCGTATGTATTTCCCTCAGTTTTTGAGAACCAAGGTATCAATCCAGTAGGAGGCTCCACACATGTCCCTCATACCTACATAAACAAACAAGAACCTCGCAACCAACGCGATAAAGGGGTTGTCAATCCCTTCACGGCCACTTGCGAAAGTGAGATCTAATAGAGATAAAAAGATAAGATAAATATTTTTGGTACTTTTATGATATAGATTGAAAAGTAAAGATTGCAAAATAAAGAAGATCAATCTAGTAGGCCAAACCAAACTGATAATTCAAAGTGACTTGCAAAGATAACCAATCATACATAAAAGAATTGAGAGGATATTCAAATATTTCTCATAGATAAACTTGATCATAAACCCTCAATTCATCGGATCTCGACAAACACACCGCAAAAAGAGTTACATCGAATAGATCTCCAAGAAGATCGAGGAGAACTTTGTATTGAGAATCAAAGAGAGAGAAGAAGCCATCTAGCTAATAACTATGGACCCGAAGGTCTGTGGTAAACTAGTTACAACTCATCGGAGAGGCCTTGGCGATGATGTAGAAGCCCTCCGTGATTGATTCCCCCTCCGGTAGAGCGTCGGAAAAGGCTCCAAGATGGGATCTCACGGGTACAAAAGGTTGTGGTGGTGGAAATAGGTTTTCGTGGTGCTCCTCGGTGTTTTCAGGGTTTGCAAGTATATATAGGCAAAGGAAGTCGGTCAGGGGAGCCACGAGGGTCCCACGATGGTGGGGGGCGCGCCCACCCCCCTAGGGCGTGCCTGGCCTCGGCTGCTTCTTGACATCGATTCCAAATTTCCTGGATTGCTTTTGTTCCAAAAAGATCTCTCCCGAAGGTTTCATTTCGTTTGGACTCCGTTTGATATTCCTTTTCTTCGAAACGCTGAAATAGGCAAAAAAAATAGCAATTCGGGCTGAACTCTAGTTAGTAGGTTAGTCCCAAAAATGATATAAAAGTGTAAAGTAAAGCCCATGAACATCCAAAACGGGTAATATAATAGCATGGAACAATCAAAAATTATAGATACGTCGGAGACGCATAAAGATGCTGCAGGTCCATCAAACTGATGTGCGGCAAAGCGCACTCTCTCCGCATTAGTGCATCCTGCAGTGGTCAGCTCTCTTCCAATCTTGTGGAGCCAATCATCTGCAAAAATCGGCTCGATGTTGCTAGAGAACACCGGTGGATTTAACCTTAGAAAATGGGCTAGGTTATCAATAGGGGCTGGTGGTGGATTGTTGTTGTTGTTGTTGTTGCCTTGGTTCTAATTCTGAACTAGCATGTACATCAAGGCATTCTATTGCTAGATCAACTGGGTGAGCTCCGGTGGGGAACACGAATCCGGTGTGACATCTCGGAGGCATCTGATCGGTTAGAAGGGGTGAGAAAACATAATAGAATAAGGTCTAAGAGAGATTTCACTACCCATACGCACATCAGGAAAATACAATCAATTCACTTCATGCAATATCACACAGGGTTCACACAAACGATCTAACTGCAATTACAAATTGATCGATGCTAACTACTTGGAAGAATACTACTAGTAACATGGTGGTAGTCTAGAAATTTTGATCGGAGGAAGACTCCATGATATCTGCTCCAACTTCGTCTACGTAGTCGTCATCACTCTCATCATTTGCATCACTGTCTGTGTCGGTGTCGTCCAAGATGATGTAGTCCTCCGGACGGATCTCCAGTTCAGGTTCTCGCTTATGGTTCTCCATGGATAGTCCTAGCTTCCTCTTCAAGTCTTAATGCTTTTCCAGTAGTACAACAATTACTTCTTCATATCCATCGCGTGTTGACTTGAGTTCCTCTTCTAGCTCGATATTCTTCTTCATCAGCTTCATGGTCTTCTTCATGATGGAGTACATCTGATTCTCATATCGGCGAATGTGCTAATCCATCTCCTGAATGTAAGCTGCAATTGATCCGTCCTTCCTGGTATGAATCATCTCCCATTCCTCGTCTCAGCATCCACGTATCTGATAGATGGTGTCTTCAAGCTCCTTGTGATACACTTCACATATGCGTCCGAAAGTTATGTGGGTTGCCATGCTCTTTCCCAAGTTCCAACTTGATGCATCAAAGGTAAAATCAATGGGCTCCGTTGTTGGCACAAACGTCCTCCCTGGTACACGAACTTTGATCCTCTAGTGCTCCTCTTCCGGTAAATTTGCAGAGAAAGTCCTAATGAAGCTTGGTAGTCCGATGTTCAGGTACTTAGTGACTTCCTTCAAGTGTCGTCCGAAAGGGGTGTCGTCATCCGGCTGGGTGAACTTGTTCCTGGGGTCTACCATCTATAGAGTAGAAATAGAGGAGAATTAGAAATGAGAAAAGAAGAGTAATCATGTGTCTTGTTCCTAGTGGTCGCATCCTATACTCAGCGTGAGCTTTGATACAATCTTGTAGCAACCATGATCTCAATGGACCGAAGTCTCTGTGCTTAAGTGTCATCCCTGGATTGGTAATGCTGACACACACAGTACTCGAGGAATTGTAATAGAGTTCAATCACACACTTATTACATCGATGTCAGGACCCCGACTCAATGCCACATCGATCTAGCATGTAACACCTCATATCACTTTGCGGCCTCACGCACGGTATTCCCACGGGTGTCGCCTTACCTTAGCCCGGGACCGTTTGCGCCTTTTGGCACACGTATATGATAGTGTCGCTAGCATCCATATGATAAGGAGCCCGGGCTGACATGGCTAGTCGTAAACCCAAAGTGGCACAGACTTACAGGGACAGGCATCCATGACCCAGCATCGAACGTGTCGGTCATCAGCGGGTGAATCCAGGCTGTAGCACTGGGCTAGCAGGACTCCGGTGAACCGGGCTGTAGCAGGCTAACAGGACTCCGGTATTCATCGCGTGACATTTCCCCGAAGGGACAGACACATGAACGAAGAAGGACACATGCCGGCCAGCCTAAGTGTTCCGGAGCAGTAGCAAGCTACCATGGCTCGGTGGAAACACTAGGAGACATTTCCCGGTAAGAGAGGCTACTAAAGATAAACAACTAGATAGTCAGATCCCACACATACCAAGCATAGCAATAACATACACACAATATGCTCGATATGTGCAAATACAACATGGCATCACAACATGACTCTACAACTCAAGTATTTATTCAATAGGCTCCGAGGAGCGAGATATTACAAACAGGGGTCTCACGACCCAACATTCAGAGCATACAAATCAAAGCACAAGCGGAAGCTATCATGTCTGAGTACAGACATCTATAAATGAAAAAGGCTGAGAAGCCTGACTATCTACCAGATCCTGCCGAGGGCACAAGATCATAGCTGAGGTAACAAGCTAAACGTCGAAGACCACGCGGAATTACTAGTGAGACTGAAGTCTCTCTGCAAAAACATAAAATAGGCAAACGTGAGTACAAATGTACCCAGCAAGACTTACATCAGAACTATCTACATATGCATCATTATCAACAAAGGGATGGTGGGGTTTAACTGCAGCAAGCCAGCTTTGACTCGGTGGCTAACCTGAACTACGACTGCAAGTAACTCTTTTGAGGTGGCGCACACGAGTCCACATATTCACCAACCAATACACCACTATGGAACCGCTCCCGTCTCCCTACGAGAACGCCATCCATAGCACTCATGCTTATCTTGCGTATTTTAGAGTATCCACTTTCACTTGTCTATGAACTGATATAAGTAACCCAGAAGTCCTTTTCCGCGGACACGGCTATTCGAATAGATCATATTAACCCTGCAGGGGTGTACTTCTTCACACACGCTCTCACCACTTACCGCCGTTTACACGACATGTACTCGGCAACCTTCAAGCGGAAGCCCAACGTGGGTGTCGGCCACGGCCTGCCTAAACACTCGAGTCTCTAGTCCAGGTTTATCGCCTATTCGGGTTCCATCCATGAGGAGATCCGGCCGGAGTTTCGCTCACAGCCCCAAACGATGTGAACAGGGTTCCCGAGACACCAAACGGGCGCCCGGTACACCGTGCCACGTGCCTACCGCATCACAGCCCACCACTTCGGTCAGCGCTGCCCACGGCCTCCAGCATACTACAAACACCAGAAACTACTTGCAACTCCTGGACAGAGGACAAGGGTGATCAAGAAGCCGAGAGGGTCCATTGGTTTCGGGCCCAATGCGTGGTAGTAGCTGAATCATGGATCACAAACACAGAACTCAGTTCCTGAGGACGGCTGCAATGAGACAACCCACCATGTACTCCTACATGGCCTCTCACCGCTACCTTTACCAAATCGTATTCACACACTTAGCTCACACACAGTAGGACAGGTTCACACGCCTCTGATTCATCCCCGATGAATCAGACCCAACTCAACTCTAAGCAGTAGCAGGCATGACAAACAAACATAAATGAGTAGGCACATCAGGGCTCAAACAACTCCTACTCATGCTAGTGGGTTTCATCTATTTACTGTGGAATGACAGGTCATGCAGAGGATAAAGGGGTTCAGCTACCGCAGCAAGTAACAGATGAATCGTTGTTGCCCTAATGCATTAAAAGAGAGCAGGAGCGAGAGAGTAGGATTGTGTCGAAATTAACAAGGGGGTTTTGCTTGCCTGGCACTTCTGAAGATAACATTGAGTCTTCATCAGTGTCAACGATCACATCATCGGTATCACGTCTATCGAGACGGGACAAATACCGGCAACACAGAAGGGAACACAATCAATGCAATGCACAATATGATGCATGATCATGACATGGCAAAATGAATGTGTTTTGGGCTAATGCAACTAGCAACAGATTAAATGAAGTTGGTTTGAATACAAGATTCAAATTCAAACTCCATATGTGATTATTCAAATGCCATTTAATTGATTTGTGCTAAACAGCAGCTATAAGTTGTTCTAACATGCATGAAAGTGGTACAGATGGATTCCTTGAATTTTTCTGATAATTTTTCATATATAATTTATTTAATTTGGAGTTACGGTTAATTTTCTATGATTTATTGAAGTTTTAGCTATTTTCTGAAATTCCTGAAATAATAAATAAATTCAGAAAAGGATTTACTGCGTCAGCACTGCGTCACTGTGACGTCGGCAGGTCAACAGACGCTGCTGGTGGTCAAACCTGACCAGTGGGGTCCACTGGTCAGTGACTGAGGCTGGTTAGTGTCAATGGCAGGTGGGGCCGGGTCAACAGACACGTCAGCAGGTCAATACTGACGTGTGGGGTCGGTCAACGTCCATGTCAGCGTGGTCAAAGCTGACGGGTGGGGCCCATGTGGTTAGTTAAACTAAACAGAAAATAAACTAAGATTAATTAAGGCGTGGGGCCCAGTGCCAGTGACACGGTGCGGTGATTAGTGGCTAACTAAGCCAGCCACGTCAGCAGGTGCGCCGGCGACCACGGCGACGGCGAGACCTCGCCGGAGTTGCTCGGGACGGCGCTACAGCCCACGGCTGGTCGCGCTGAGGGCACCAAGGGTGAGCCCGTGCTCCCGCGCATCTAGGGGGACCCACGAGAGGGCGTGGGGTGGCCGGAGTTGAGCGCGGCATCGACCCCGGCGGCGGCCGGAGCTCGGGGGTTCGCGGGACCGGCGCTGCGGTGTGCAAACGAGACGGTTGTCGCGCTAGTTTGACTCTACGGGACGTAACGAGTGCAACGGACGCATGCGTGGGACCAAAGGTCACCGGGGCTTCACCGGCGACGAGCCCGTGCGGCGGAGCGTCTCGGCTCCGGTGGAGGGAGCGGCTGGAACTCGAAATCGGACATGGGGTTAGGGGGAAACGAAGCAGGGGCTCACGGAGATCACGATGAGATGGTCGGCGTGCTCGGGGAAGGCCTGGGGCGACGGGACATCGACGGCGATCTCCGGCGACCGAAGCTTGAAGACGAGTCGATGCGGTCGAGTTGGGGCGTCCGAGCGCTCGGGGCTTGCTCAAGGCGACGTAACAGGCGGTGGCGGAGTTTGCAGACTACACGGGGAGGCGAGAGGAGCATGGTGGGCGTGGTGGCAGCAAACGACGGCGGCGGCTCTCTGTTTGGGCGAAGAACAAAGAGGGAGAGGGGAAGGAGAGCAGCGAGTGAGGGAGAGGAGAGAGGGCCACCAGGGGGGGTTCGTGGCATCGTGGTGGCGTGAGGGGGAGGCTCGGGAACGCCTCGGTGGAAGCAGGAGGTGGTCGGGGCCTCTCGGGCGCGCGCCACGCCTCGCCTCTGTTCGTCCTCCTGGCAGAGGAGGAAGAAGACAAGGGGGAGGAGGTGGGCTGGGCCGGCCAGATGGGCCTGGTGGGCTGCAGAGGTAAGTCCAGGTAAGGTTTCTCTCCTCTGTCTTTTATCTCTATTTCAGTTCTGTTTTCTTTATTTAATCTGTTTTGCCACTGTTTTGAATTTTAAAAATAATTCAAACAATGCCAAAAACGCCTCTGAATATTTTATATTGCTAGATGGACTTTTCCAAAAGCTTATAAAATATTTCAGGGGTATTTGAAATTATATTCTAATTATATGAATATAATTCAAATTCAAATAGCTAATGAATTAAATCCAAAGTCCCAAAAATAATTCCTTAAAAATGTTCAATATTTTGGTTGGGACCAGAACCCTTACCAAAAATTATCAAACATTTAAGAAGAGCATTTTGGAGCAATGAATGAGATTTCTAGGGTTTTTGCCCCTCTTTTATTTAAGTTTTTGAGGCTTCCAAAATTCCTCAGTTCAAGTTTCGAAAATATAGACATGATGCACACATGAAGCTAGCCTAGAGCACTACCAGCAGCTAGGGATGTGACAACTCACCCCCACTAAATAAGAATCTCGTCTCGAGATTCGAGCGTAGGGTAAGGTGAAGGGGGAACGCAACTAGTACAATCTTCACGATCCAGGGTGCACTTCAGTTGAACGTTGATTCATTCACCATCATTGTCTTGAAGTCTTGCCTTGAAAAATCCTGTCAACATGACATGGAGGAAAGAAGGAGACTCTAGCAGGGTCGATCTTCTCGAAGATCGAACAACCCACGGAATGAGACATAGGACCATCTCTCGGGTTGAGACACGAGTTACACATCAAGAGGGGTGGAAAGAGACGGATGACGAAGGTTCACTAGGTAGACAACAATTTCACGCTTAAGAAGGTGGTAAACGATTGTCAACGTAGCGAGGAGTTGAGTTGCCATGAAACCACAATGAGACACCTTCGGAACCGTGACTCGTAGATATCTCCCCTTAAGTGGCAAAAAGAATTACCTTTGATTCAGAGATCATTGAAACTCTCTATATCAGTCTAAGGCAAGTCACAGCAATCGATTGGCGGGGGTCGGTAGAATGGCATACTCGGACTTGGATGATGTGGATTACCTTGTTGAAGACAACGTAATGGATGAATTTGCTTATCACCGGAAATGGAAGAGACCCATGGTAGAATGACACATTGGCGGTGCAAGCTGGGAACAAAATGCAAATGCTGGGAATGATTCTAGTAACTGGGGAGACGCTCAACAATAGAGAGTTATTCCACTATTGGAATGGTTATAGCATTGCCGAGGAAACTGAGAGCACTCCAGTTAGTGTCGATGATAAAACCTAGCGCTTGTGCGTGCTCTCAAGAACTTGAGCATTTCCATATTCATCAGGATTTTACCAATATCCGTGTCAAGGATCCTGGCAACACAACATACTACCATGATGGCTAATGATGGATGATGCAGACGCAAAGGAAGATAACACCTTCTCAGATTACACCTTAGCGAAGCCAAGGAACAAAATCTGGATGATCGACCGAGAGACATTTAGCACTCCGCTTCTAATGTTCTCCTTGATGTGCTAGTGTAACCCATTCATAGAAATGGTCTGGTATCTAAAACATCAAGTAAAAAGGTCGGACTTCGGAACACAGAAATCCATAGGGGCAACTAGGGAGTAAATCCTACGAAATCCCTATGGGGAGGTGGCAAACTTCATCAATCAAGATATTATAATAACAGGTCTTCCGGCTGGGTGTGTTGGCCACGACATCCACTTTACCGGTTATCGCGCGACCAATATTATAATTCTTGGGAAATATTCCAACCATCATATCTGCCTGAGATTCAGATCTGGTTGGTGTCAGGATATTCCAGACTCATCGAGTCTAGGAAGAAAAACGGAAGTTTGCAACACAAATCGACGAGATGACGTTGCGGGATTCTCGGGAGATGAACTACGATAGCAAGCTCCAAAACATGAGCTAGTTCTGCTACAAACATGTGAACACGTTGTCCCAGACAAGCATGCCCACATGGTAGTCTTACAATAAAACACTACCGAGTTCTGGTTGGGAACCATCAGCGAGGATATCGAAGTTCTTTCATAAGTCCGGATTAGCTCTTATGAAGATACTCCTTCTCCTTGAACAAATCAGTCAGTGGCTTGGTGTGCTAGGATACACATATGGAATGAAGGTTGCAAGTCTCCAGACCACAGAATACTTCGCACGTGTGCATGACTGACTTGCGATGATTCCAGAGGAAGCAACATTGACTTTCTCGAGTCCACGGCGGCAACTTGCATCAAATGCACATGAACTAGAGGAAGTCACTTCTTACATCTGAACATATGCTTCATGAGCTAGCATGAACAAATGCTTTCAAAAGTTTCCAACACTAGCTTAATGTTCAGCAAGATTATGGGGAAGACAAGGATGTTGTCAATGGGCACAACAACAATTCATCTGGGTTTCCTTTTAAAAGGAATTCCATAGTTAAGTGAACAAGCGATAGCATTGGTCAGACCCAAAAGATATAATGGTGTATGCTCGAGGGATCAACCACGAATAAGACAACATTACGAGCATCGTTGGTACTGATTTGACTTGACGATGGCCCACACTCAAATCAAAGGATTGATAAGACAATAGGTCCAGCAACTGATCACAGGGACCAATCGATGAAGATATCATCTTTCTTCAACACACACTACACAAGAATATCCCTTTGGGACGAACTAAGTCAGGCAAGCTTTTATCTTCCAATTCTCCAGGTTGTTGTCTAGCTTAACCAACTAGCTCAGGGGTATCCAACACGGATTCTTGGAGAAGGGTGGTTTACAGGATAACCCAACTTGATCGCGAGCTCAACATAACAGTCAGGAGACAACCCGGTAACACTTCCAAGAAGATATTTGGAAAGTCACGAACCACCGGTAAGTTACTAAGCTCGAGAACAATCTTGCTTCTGAGGGCAAGACGGCATGATCAAATGGGTGAGGACTTGAAATAATTCCTAACTCATTGGTCGAGGAGTGCACCAGAAATAGGGACTAGGTAGCACAATCAATCTTAGGGTGACGATTCAATAATCAACACGCTAAGAATGAGGTTATCGTCCATTTAACTACCAAGCAACAGAGTTGCTAGCAATATTGATTTCACACGCCATGATTCATTTATCGGCATTCCGGTTACAATAACACAGGAACCGAGGAATGAACAATGATGGCAAGAAGTATCACTGTACCAAGAGTTCATAGGATGGTGTGCAATTCCTATAACAATCTCGATATAAAATATGTAATACTCCAAGGTAGAGCAGAACAAAAGCTGGATTAGCAATTTGATCTGCGGAGCACAACTTCTTTGACCCAATCCTGGATAGGGAAGAGGTACTGGAGTTTATTTCTCCTAGTCATTCTGCGATAGAATGGCTTGACGGACCACAAGAGTAATAGGCATCGATAAACGAACGCACGCATACTCTTGACTATCAATTGATAGACGAAGGTCAGTAGACAACTAAAGAGGGACAACTCAAAGGAACATATAACTTTCTGAGTTGTGGATGCATAGATTAGTATGTCGAGCGAGATCAACATTTCTTCCAGATAACCCATGCAGAGAGGTAGGACTGGCAGAGTCACGATTACGAATGGAGATCTCCTCAAGAGTACTCTAATTGTGATCTTTTGATCCAATAAACATCTGCCATGAATGGTTCATGGTAATTGGAAGAAGGATGTACCACGAACCTCGAGAACTATCGCAAAGGTTACTAATATCCTGAAGGAACTAGCAAACACTATCAACATGAGGTAAGTAGAGTGAATCTCGGGTTCAAAACCCAGGAGTAGAATACCTACTCCTAAGTAGCATCACGGGATGCTTTCGAGAATAAAGGCCAGGATCATCACACTGGGAACACAAATCATGGCTAAATTACTAGATGATCCCCTAAGACACCTAGGGTCATAATAATATCTCCAACATATATGTCAAGGTAACGAAGTACCTCAACTCACTGATTAGTGTGGTTAATCTGGCCCATGGGAACATTGAAACGGGAAGAAAGGATTTGCAATTGCATCAGACTACTTAGAAACCTGGGATGACTCGGACAGCATAACGGCTGTAAATGCTCAGAAAAGATTTGAGACATTCACAAAAATGGTGGCATAACCACTCAGAAGCACAATATCACGGTTTCGAGATCAACAATTAACATACGGAAGCAGTAAAAACTGAACAGAGGCTTAAGTCCAAAAATCTTATAAGTCTACGGATTAGTAACACGTGATCCTGATAGAAAGAAGAGATAGCCTAGTTCTTAATCCCCACAGGAAAGATAAGATGACTCAGATCAGAAGGCATAAGGTATAAGGAGTAAAAAGAGCCTTACGTTCCATCCCACAATCAATTCCCTTACATAACTAAAGAATTTCTAGACTCAACTTCAACCAGTTTGGCTTGGTAATCCTACAGGCAGTCAAGCTCTGATACCAACGCTGTCAGGACCCCGACTCAATGCCACATCGATCTAGCATGTAACACCTCATATCACTTTGCGTCCTCACGCACGGTATTCCCACGGGTGTCGCCTTACCTTA
Source organism: Triticum dicoccoides (assembly GCF_002162155.2). Lineage (NCBI taxonomy): Eukaryota > Viridiplantae > Streptophyta > Magnoliopsida > Poales > Poaceae > Triticum > Triticum dicoccoides. The sequence goes on along the minus strand of NC_041393.1, from coordinate 750,979,843 downwards.
GCCCGGGACCGTTTGCGCCTTTTGGCACACGTATATGACAGTGTCGCTAGCATCCATATGATAAGGAGCCCGGGCTGACATGGCTAGTCGTAAACCCAAAGTGGCACAGACTTACAGGGACAGGCATCCATGACCCAGCATCGAACGTGTCGGTCATCAGCGGGTGAATCCAGGCTGTAGCACTGGGCTAGCAGGACTCCGGTGAACCGGGCTGTAGCAGGCTAACAGGACTCCGGTATTCATCGCGTGACATTTCCTCGAAGGGACAGACACAGGAACGAAGAAGGACACATGCCGGCCAGCCTAAGTGTTCCGGAGCAGTAGCAAGCTACCATGGCTCGGTGGAAACACTAGGAGACATTTCCCGGTAAGAGAGGCTACTAAAGATAAACAACTAGATAGTCAGATCCCACACATACCAAGCATAGCAATAACATACACACAATATGCTCGATATGTGCAAATACAACATGGCATCACAACATGACTCTACAACTCAAGTATTTATTCAATAGGCTCCGAGGAGCGAGATATTACAAACAGGGGTCTCATGACCCAACATTCAGAGCATACAAATCAAAGCACAAGCGGAAGCTATCATGTCTGAGTACAGACATCTATAAATGAAAAAGGCTGAGAAGCCTGACTATCTACCAGATCCTGCCGAGGGCACAAGATCGTAGCTGAGGTAACAAGCTAAACGTCGAAGACCACGCGGAATTACTAGTGAGACTGAAGTCTCTCTGCAAAAACATAAAATAGGCAAACGTGAGTACAAATGTACCCAGCAAGACTTACATCAGAACTATCTACATATGCATCATTATCAACAAAGGGATGGTGGGGTTTAACTGCAGCAAGCCAGCTTTGACTCGGTGGCTAACCTGAACTACGACTGCAAGTAACTCTTTTGAGGTGGCGCACACGAGTCCACATATTCACCAACCAATACACCACTATGGAACCGCTCCCGTCTCCCTACGAGAACGCCATCCATAGCACTCACGCTTATCTTGCGTATTTTAGAGTATCCACTTGCACTTGTCTATGAACTGATATAAGTAACCCAGAAGTCCTTTTCCGCGGACACGGCTATTCGAATAGATCATATTAACCCTGCAGGGGTGTACTTCTTCACACACGCTCTCACCACTTACCGCCATTTACACGACATGTACTCGGCAACGTTCAAGCGGAAGCCCAACGTGGGTGTCGGCCACGGCCTGCCTAAACACTCGAGTCTCTAGTCCAGGTTTATCGCCTATTCGGGTTCCATCCATGAGGAGATCCGGCCGGAGTTTCGCTCACAGCCCCAAACGATGTGAACAGGGTTCCCGAGACACCAAACGGGCGCCCGGTACACCGTGCCACGTGCCTACCGCATCACAGCCCACCCCTCCGGTCAGCGCTGCCCACGGCCTCCAGCATACTACAAACACCAGAAACTACTTGCAACTCCTGGACAGAGGACAAGGGTGATCAAGAAGCCGAGAGGGTCCATTGGTTTCGGGCCCAATGCGTGGTAGTAGCTGAATCATGGATCACAAACACAGAACTCAGTTCCTGAGGACGGCTGCAATGAGACAACCCACCATGTACTCCTACATGGCCTCTCACCGCTACCTTTACCAAATCGTATTCACACACTTAGCTCACACACAGTAGGACAGGTTCACACGCCTCTGATTCATCCCCGATGAATCAGACCCGACTCAACTCTAAGCAGTAGCAGGCATGACAAACAAACATAAATGAGTAGGCACATCAGGGCTCAAACAACTCCTACTCATGCTAGTGGGTTTCATCTATTTACTGTGGAATGACAGGTCATGCAGAGGATAAAGGGGTTCAGCTACCGCAGCAAGTAACAGATGAATCGTTGTTGCCCTAATGCATTAAAAGAGAGCAGGAGCGAGAGAGTAGGATTGTATCGAAATGAACAAGGGGGTTTTGCTTGCCTCGCACTTCTGAAGATAACATTGAGTCTTCATCAGTGTCAACGATCACATCATCGGTATCACGTCTATCGAGAGGGGACAAATACCGGCAACACAGAAGGGAACACAATCAATGCAATGCACAATATGATGCATGATCATGACATGGCAAAATGAATGTGTTTTGGGCTAATGCAACTAGCAACAAATTAAATGAAGTTGGTTTGAATACAAGATTCAAATTCAAACTCCATATGTGATTATTCAAATGCCATTTAATTGATTTGTGCTAAACAGCAGCTATAAGTTGTTCTAACATGCATGAAAGTGGTACAGATGGATTCCTTGAATTTTTCTGATAATTTTTCATATATAATTTATTTAATTTGGAGTTACGGTTAATTTTCTATGATTTATTGAAGTTTTAGCTATTTTCTGAAATTCCTGAAATAATAAATAAATTCAGAAAAGGATTTACTGCGTCAGCACTGCGTCACTGTGACATCAGCAGGTCAACAGACGCTGCTGGTGGTCAAACCTGACCAGTGGGGTCCACTGGTCAGTGACTGAGGCTGGTTAGTGTCAATGGCAGGTGGGGCCGGGTCAACAGACACGTCAGCAGGTCAATACTGACGTGTGGGGTCGGTCAACGTCCATGTCAGCGTGGTCAAAGCTGACGGGTGGGGCCCATGTGGTTAGTTAAACTAAACAGAAAATAAACTAAGATTAATTAAGACGTGGGCCCAGTGCCAGTGACACGGTGCGGTGATTAGTGGCTAACTAAGCCAGCCACGTCAGCAGGTGACGCCGGCGACCACGGCGACAGCGAGACCTCGTTGGAGTTGCTCGGGACGGCGCTACAGCCCGCGGCTAGTCGCACTGAGGGAACCAAGGGTGAGCCCGTGCTCCCGCGCATCTAGGGGGACCCACGAGAGGGCGTGGGGTGGCCGGAGTTGAGCGCGGCATCGACCCCGGCGGCGGCCGGAGCTCGGGGGTTCGCGGGACCGGCGCTGCGGTGTGCAAACGAGACGGTTGTCGCGCTAGTTTTACTCTACGGGACGTAACGAGTGCAACGGACGCATGCGTGGGACCAAAGGTCACCGGGGCTTCACCGGCGACGAGCCCGTGCGGCGGAGCGTCTCGGCTCCGGTGGAGGGAGCGGCTGGAACTCGAAATCGGACATGGGGTTAGGGGGAAACGAAGCAGGGGCTCACGGAGATCACGATGAGACGGTCGGCGTGCTCGGGGAAGGCCTGGGGCGACGGGACAGCGACGGCGATCTCCGGCGACCGAAGCTTGAAGACGAGTCGATGCGGTCGAGTTGGGGCGTCCGAGCGCTCGGGGCTTGCTCGAGGCGACGTAACAGGCGGTGGCGGAGTTTGCAGACTACACGGGGAGGCGAGAGGAGCATGGTGGGCGTGGTGGCAGCGAACGACGGCGGCGGCTCTCTATTCGGGCGAAGAACGAAGAGGGAGAGGGGAAGGAGAGCAGCGAGTGAGGGAGAGGAGAGAGGGCCACCAGGGGGGGTTCGTGGCATCGTGGTGGCGTGAGGGGGAGGCTCGGGAACGCCTCGGTGGAAGCAGGAGGTGGCCGGGGCCTCTCGGGCGCGCGCCACGCCTCGCCTCTGTTCGTCCTCCTGGCAGAGGAGGAAGAAGACAAGGGGGAGGAGGTGGGCTGGGCCGGCCAGATGGGCCTGGTGGGCTGCAGAGGTAAGTCCAGGTAAGGTTTCTCTCCTCTGTCTTTTATCTCTATTTCAGTTCTGTTTTCTTTATTTAATCTGTTTTGCCACTGTTTTGAATTTTAAAAATAATTCAAACAATGCCAAAAACGCCTCTGAATATTTTATATTGCTAGATGGACTTTTCCAAAAGCTTATAAAATATTTCAGGGGTATTTGAAATTATATTCTAATTATATGAATATAATTCAAATTCAAATAGCTAATGAATTAAATCCAAAGTCCCAAAAATAATTCCTTAAAAATGTTCAATATTTTGGTTGGGACCAGAACCCTTACCAAAAATTATCAAACATTTAAGAAGAGCATTTTGGAGCAATGAATGAGATTTCTAGGGTTTTTGCCCCTCTTTTATTTAAGTTTTTGAGGCTTCCAAAATTCCTCAGTTCAAGTTTCGAAAATATAGACATGATGCACACATGAAGCTAGCCTAGAGCACTACCAGCAGCTAGGGATGTGACAATCGAGGTCCTCATAAAGAGTATGATTACACAAACAATATGGCTGAAGGCCATCTAAACTAAATAACTACAGAAGCTTCGAAGGTAAATGAGTCCATCAACTCCAACGGCATAGTTGAGTGCATGACAACGACCTATCGCACCTTGTTCGTCGTCTGAGAAGTCTGCAACATGAGACGTTGCAGCCGTGTAGGTCAGCACATGGAATATGCTGGCAAAGTTACACTGTAAAGAAATGAATACAAGAACTACATCTACATGCAATATTTGGCTTGTGGAGGCTCTAAGTTTAAGGTTTTGCACAAAGCTAGTTTTTTCCTACAACAAAGGAATAAATTCATTTACTACACCCAAGTTGTACCAATATTTGAGAAGTATCCTCCAACTCAAATCCCAATAAAACAAGTATCATAATTAAACCCAAATCGATTAATTTAAGAGTGATGAGATCAACAATAATATCATATTCCAGATACTCAAGATGTCCATAATCGGGGACATGGCTAACCATGATTAGCTTATACACTCTGCAGAGGTTGCGCACTTTTCCCCACAAGACTCTACCACATCCATGATTGGAAGATCGAGACATAGTCTTTCTGAAGGATTAACTCTCTACTCTGGGCAAACCGGTACACCTACTTTCCCCTACATCTGCTAGTCCACCTCTTTGAGAGCTCATACAACTTACTCAACTATGCTAGAGCCCATAATGGCTTGTAGCTGCACACCGAAGTTTCTAGGCATGAAATATCATATGATCCCTTTGAGCCTGGGTGGCGAACCGAGGTAAAATCACACAGGTACTCCGGGATTTCCCAAATGGACAAACACTGGATTCTCCAGGTGCCCCAACCAAGCCACCTAGATGTGTATTAAAGTTGCCACCTTAATGTTATCCAAGATTAATAACTCTCATAACTTCCATGTGAATCATGATCCAATCCCCGTCTACGAGCATGGCTAAGCAATAATAGAGCATAATGTATAATCCCGAGGTGATCAAAAGGTATTAGGCTCCTACCTCAAGTACTACAACCAAATCACATGTTCCCAATCCTACTCATGCAAAAATTTGAGGGCGGAACTAATGCATAGTAAAAACTGGGTATAGAAAAGTATAATCAAAGTGTAACTTGCCGTGCTGACGATCTGCAAACTCCGGTGATTCATCGTAACAAGCTTCGCACTTCGGATAATCTAGCATAGACAAACAGTAGCATACATTAGCAATCACTCAAACGAAACAAAGAGAAATCGAGAAAAGATCCAAATAAAACTCGAAACAAGCAAACAACTAAACTAAACAGAAAAAAAAACCTAACAACATTATTTTTTATGTGGATTAGATCTTAACAGTAGGTACATGTGATTAGCAACGATCTGCAAAAAGAAACTACTCAAACGGAGTTACAAAACTCAAGATACAAACAAAACAAGATCATTTACTAATCTGAACTAAACTAAAATTTAAATTGTCAAAATCATGTTCACGTTGGTTTACTGGAAAGAAGACATCGTTACGAAGATTTAGGCATTGGTTTCATCTAATTTGGATAAACGAGCAAAAAGTTACGCTAGTTCTAAGAGCAGGGGCTAAATTGCGAGAAAACTATTCGCAGATAGGTCCCTGGCTAAAAATAAAACATAAAAAGAAAAATCTATCGGACGAATGTCCGCTAACAGAACTAAACGAACGAATTTTTTCATTAATAAGAACGACGGGTGAACGTTCGTAATCTAACGAACTAACTAAAAAACACTGATCTAAAAACCTAAATCGAACAAAACCAAAAAACCCAAAAAAATGATCGGTTCTTACCGGTCAATGCAGATCAGCCGGTGGCGGGGAAAACAACAGTGGCAGTGCGACGACGACGACGCAGGGCGGCGACAGCGGTGGGTGGCGGTGCTAGGCGGTAACAGCAGCTAATAGCGCGGCGGCGGGGCTAGGTGGCGACGGTGGCGGCGGCGGGGCGATATGGGGAGGAGAGGGGGTGACAGCGGCACCTTATAAAGGGGGTCGGGGGAGTTTACTTGGGGAGGGGGCGGCTCGGCGACGCGGGGTCCGGGCGGACTCCGGTGGCAGCTTGGGGTCGGACTCCCGAGCGGGGAAGGCGGCGACGGCGACTGGGTCGGCTGGGCCTTGGGCCCAGTTCGGTCCGAAAGTTTTTTTAATAATTTCACCGCAAAGAAAAATCTTAATAAAATATAAAAAAATTCTAAAAATTCCAGAACACCGTCCAAACCTAATATTTAGGACAAGATGAACATTTTTCTGGACTAAATGCTATTTTCAAAAATGCATCTTTTTTCTAATTCAAATAAAATAGCAATAAAATAAAAATAAAATAATAATTTGATTTTAAAATTTCTTTTCCAGTATTCCTCTTCTATTGAAGAAGTCATATTATCTTCTCTCATTTTTTTTATTGTGGGAATTAATTGGAAAGAAATTATTAAAATCAAATTGCTCCTTTTTTCAAATTTGAATTAAATTCAAATATGAAAATTTTGTGAAACCTCCAACTCTCTCTCCTTGGGTCCTTGAGTTGCTTAAGATTTCTAGGATCACAACCAAAATACAAATAAAATATGATATGCATATGATGATCTATGTATAACATCCAAATTGAAAATTGGGATGTTACAACATGTCTCCTTTTGGAAACCATGGTCCTTCATGTGAGATGCTCCGGTTTGGAAGGAGTGATCATCAAAAGCTGTGCCAAACTTTACGAAAAACTTTCCTTGGGGTCATGAGAGCACGCCATGGGCACACACCGATTTTGATGAAGTCTGGACTCAATCTAAATTCTTAGTAATTAAAATACCAACTAGGCCTACGCCGGTGGCCGCACCTTGCAGCCAAAATGTTTGAAACTTCTCCCCGTTTCTCAGACAATGGATGAAAACTCTCAAAGCGGCACACAAATGATTTGTACACCTTCTTTGCTAAGTAACACCCAGATGTGTTATTGTAGAACAGTTTTGAATTTAATTATATGCACTAAATGCAAGGTAAGTGCAAAAGATGACTTGAATATAGCAACGAGTTTTGGCTGTAGGCATTGTTCTGATGCAGAGGCAGGGGGATAACCCCCTTTTCAAAAAAAGAATATAGCAACGAACCTGAAATGGGCCAGAAAACCAAACCTATGGTCTATACGTGATTGTTTACCGATAAAATAATTCGAAGCGGAACGATGTAGTCAGTGACGATTGGAGTCCGAAGTGCCGCGTCTCCTTTTGGAAACTATGATCCTTCTTGTGAGGTGCTACGATTTGGAAGGTGTGAGCATCAAAACTCATGCCATCTTTACCAAAATATTTCCATGTGACCCTGAGAACATGGCATGGTGACACACCGATTTTCGTTCTTTCCGGACTCTATATGCATTTCCTGTAATTAGAATACCAACATGGCATACGCCTCTGGCCGCACCGTGCGGCCGAACTATTTGAATTTTTTCCCGTTTCTCGAACAATGAATGAAAAATACCAAAGCGAAACACAAATTATTGTGCTAGCTAGCTAGCACCCACGTGTAGTTGCAACTATAGTAAACGACTCAAATATAGCAAACGATACCTCAAATGCACGAGAAAATCGAACCATAGGGTACAATGGTTATTTCTTACCGTGGAAAACAATTCGGAGGCGAAACGATGAACTATTGTTTTCATTGAAAAGAAAATATGTTGTTAGTTCATGTAAATGTTTTCAAATAGCACACAGTTCACTCATGAAAGCCGTGTGCCTACCAAACCGTGGGCGATACCCCCCACCACCTTTGTTGTGCACGCAATCTGAGTCATTCGTTCTGATTGGCCAAAACCCAAACCCCACGGATCGTACGTCTACACCGTTGGATGCTCCCAGATCGAACTGCAATTCTCATCCCTTTCGATAGGAAATGCAGTTCACCTAGGAATTGATTTATATGCCAAAATTCATGGTAAGTTCCAAAAAATGTCTTACATATAGCACATGAGACCTAAAATGCGCCAGCAAATCAAACCCGTGGTATAATGGTGATTGCTTAACGTGGGACAAAAAATTAGAGGCGAAACGATGAACTCACGTCTTCATTTCAAAATTAGTATGTCTTCATTTCAAACGAAATTTTTCTCTTTGTGCACACGAGCGCTTAGAGGCAACCGTTTGCATAGGCCTTTCCGCGCAGCGACCAGGGATATTTTCCACCCTTTTCACCTAGGCCGCCAACACCCCCCCCCCCCCACGGCTCGCCCGC
>NC_041393.1:750948867-750970820 GCF_002162155.2 Triticum dicoccoides | reverse complement strand
CGCGTTTCACTCAACTAGTCCACCCAATCTCCATCGCTAGCTCTCCCCTCCCCCAGATCCACAGCAGAACCCTCTCCGGCGTCGGCGTGCTCACCCTGGTCATGTGTCTGCTCTTCAGCGTCAAGCCTACCTCCACTGCTGTTCCCAACACGCGGCTGCCCGCGCCTCGCCGTCTTCGTTTGCTCGCCAGCCACCCTCAAGCATATCAATGTTGTAACCCTCGCCTCTCCTGTGGTCCGACCGGGTTTGCATTAAGAAGCTTGTTATTTATTGCTCTCCATCACGGTGAGGCATATTTCCTCGCAATCCCTCTTCCTATTTTGTTCCGTCTGATCCCAAATTGGCTATAAAATAATGGAGAGTGTATATATGTTAATTATCTACCTTCCTAACTAGTACATATAAGTTGTATTTGTTCCAATAAGTTACTGCCAATTTATAGATCGCGGGCACCTAAGTCACACAAACTTAACAAATTAGTCGTACATTTTCTAAATTATTGCATGACATGTTTAGAAAGCTTGATACCAGGTTGTTAGTTTTATGCTTATCCTCCTTTCCTGTGTTTCGCATGTGTTCTCTGTAGATGCCGAATAGCAGCGATATCACTCATGCTTCAGGCGATGTATCTTCATCTGATTCCGACAACCCTAGGTCTTCGGAAGATGGTGAGGGATCAAGTAATCTAGAACATGATAGAGCTGCAACAATTACCCTTCCGGTCAGGACATGGAGGAACGCTCCAAGGAAGCCCACACACCAGCCTAAAGGTGTATATGAAGTAACTGAGATCAATTTAAAGTCTTGGGCTCCAACTAAACTAGATAAAGCATGCACGAGGTTCAGGAGTGTGTGTGTATTTGTTGGCAGGGCAAGGCTCAACATAAATCTGTTGGGATTTCGGAAGGCTGACACCGAAACACGACGACGGATAGTCCGAGAGATCATGGATCACTTCAACGTTCCAGAGCAGTGGAGAATGTAGGTGGAACACGCTACACTGAAGAAGGCTAGGGATGCTTGGAGAAACTAGAAGCACGTGTTGTACAAGAAGTACTTGAGTGAAGGCAAGGACCCAATCCCCGCATACCCCCAAATTACAAAGGCAGACTAGGCAAAATTCAAAAGGGTCAGAGCAACTAAATAGTTTGCTGAGAAGAGTTTCAATCAATAGGAACTTCAGAAGAAGAACACACACCCCCACCATATGGGTGTGGCAGGATACTACGGCATGAAACCAATATGGGACCAGGAGGACAATGAAGGAGTAGCGGCGGGTGGGAAACCGGCCTTTAGTGAAATCAGGGGCGAACAGGCCAGAGACTACCTGCGGGCACGTGCAAGGAGGCGTGATGACAAAACTTATTACTTTAAAAACTCACATGATGAAGAACTGTATCAAGTGATGGTAGAGGCTTCCAAGATCCCTGGAAGGTTCTACAGGAACTCAGGGCCATGTGACATTCTGTCTGTTGCTCTAGAAACAAGAGAGCCCCCTGGTCATGCAAGGCGTATAGGTGTTAATGTCCCGCACAAGAGGGCTTTCACACTCAACAAAGAAGAGAGGCTCAACATGAAAAAAGCAAGGAGTGAAATGAAGTAGAATGAATTCTATGAAAGGTAGAGGAAGGAAATATACTCGGCTATTCGAAAGGATCTTGAGCAGTCAATGATGGTTGGGAAGACTCTAACACTGACAGATAGCCAGCAGATGGGAGGGAAGGCGGGCATGGAGGATGCTGCTTATTGCGCGACAACACATCACAAGAGTAGCTATGCATCAGCTGACCCCAGCAACACTGAGACTGCAGTTGCTCGTGATGATGCTATATCTGATCTATCCGGAATGAAAGACAGACTGAAGGGCGTGCTTACACATTATGAAGGTACATTAAAATGTGTAACAGGCTGGGTTTGCCCACCCTTCTTGGAAGAGGGCCTCTTGTTGGACAATGTGCCATTGAAGCCAGGCTGTGTGAAGTGCTATGTGACTGAAGTAAAGCCTTGATTCAATGAATTTTCCCTCAAGAATGTCCTAGGATACTTTGATGAGCAAAGGACCTTGAGAGAAACACGGTTACATCACATCCAGTGGCCACGGAAGGAAATAGAGTTCATCGATGAGATCCCTGAAGCCCCGCCAAGAGCAACCAATGTCGCCCCTCAACTGGTGATGCTCTCCATGCCACAGCAGCTCTCGCGTGCTTCCCCCAAAGAACCTAATACTCGTAATCCGATGGCTGATGCATCAACCTGTGATCAGCCGGCCCAACTTTCTGGCATACAGGCCATGTCATCCTCCACCCCAAAGCAGCCAGTGGCAAGGCTTACAACTGCTGAAGACGCACGACCATTTCAGATGTCGGTCGCTGAAGCAGCGGGGGGAGACCCAGCTACAGCACATGCTCAGCAGACCAACCTGGTGGAACGGAGAGCTAAGCAGTCAGATGCTTCAGAACCGCCTGCTAAGGAGTCTGTAGGTCCAGAACCGACTGCTCATCAGTTTGTCGGTCCACAGTCACGTGATCAGCATACCAATGCGTCAGCACTTCCTGCTCAACAAACCAACGCGCTGGCACGGCCTCCTCAGCACACCGACAAGTTGGCACCACCTGCACAGAAACCGGATATAACTTCAATGCATGGTCAACAATCCAATGCCTCTGCTCCTACAGCCCAGCAGTCTGTCAAAGCAGCACCGCCAGCTCAGTGGTCCGGCAAAGATAAACTGTCTGCTAAGCAGTCCGTCGAAGCTTCACCGTCTGCTCGGCAGTCTACCTTGCAGCCAACCAGACGTTCTGCCAGAAATGCTTCAAGTACCAAGAAGGAAGTGGCCAAAAAGGCTACACCCGTGAAGAAGTGCGGTGGGAGAGTGAAGAGGAAAGAGAATGATCGCCTCTTGCATAAACCACTCATCGCCCGGTACCAAATTAACAGCACTTTGTTCGAATCAGGGAGTAATATTATTTCTGACACCATGGATGATGAAGAAGTAGAATTGTTGCTTGATAAAAGCAAAGCAGACGTACTTGAAGCAGGCAGTTACATCCATGGACAGCTATTTCTTGTTGGCGAATACTTTGATGAGTGCAGCTCTAGTTGCTGCAAGTTACATGAATATTGCATGCATCATATGTCACCAGGTCATCATCGTTTGCTAGTCCACTTCAACAGAGGTCATTTCCAACACGATGTTGGTTCATTCGATGTGAGTTTCGAGGACTTACATCTCTTCTTCAACTTAAACAAGCTCGATGCCACTCTTATTAGATGCCTGATTTTGTAAGTAGTTAGCAAACTCTGATCAACTTCTCCATACAAGGCTGTAAATGATAAACAGCTAACTGCATTTTATTCCTCTCATGGGATTGAACGCGTAGAGAAGAAAAAGGGAGAGTGTGTATTTCATAGATCCTGCATTAGCAAATGGCACAATATTACATGGTAAGGACGAACGGGACTGGGCCGTTAACACGGTCGTCCGTATCTTTGAAAACACGTCCCATGCAAAATCATTTCTCTGGCCATATCATGAAAGGTGAGTCAAGTAAACAACCATGCATACACTAACTGTCTTTTAGATTTCGACATAATTCATAAGTTCATGGCTTTCTTAATATGTAACGGTCACTGGATATTGGTATTCATTGTTCCAAACAAGAACACAGTTTACTATATCGATTCTCTCACAGAGTCAACAAACGCTTAGGATCTGATGCATCTTCAGCAATTCATGGATAGGTATTGAATTCTATGATGTTGAAATTAATTTGCATTCATATCTGGTTCAATAATTGATGTTGTCAAAACTCATCTTTATTTGCAGTGTGCTCGCATTGTGGAAAACTAAACCAAGGAACCTGTTCAAGAGGGATCTACCTCTGCAGCACGAGATCGTTTCTCCGGTAACACACCGAAATCCATTATTTTTGGAAAATGTATCCAATAGTCTGCAAATACGTTTTCTTACACTAGTCAAATGTTCAAGCTTCTAAATAAACCTCTTTCTATTTTGTCCAAAGAAAAAATAATACATCTAACTCTAGTTAGGTTGTTCCTAACAGGACAAATACATAACTAATTATGTATAAAAAATGCAGTGTCCTCAGCAAGAAGCAGGGACCAACCTTTCTGGATACTATGTTTGCAGACACATGATCTCCGTCTGCAAATCTGCTGATACTTGTGATGATCCTTGCGAATTAGTACCAGTAAGTCTATCTTAATTAATATCTTCTGCTCCACTCATATGGCACATTACTATCTTAAAAATACTGCAGCTCATCTTAGAACCGAGGACCCCTGAACCGCTCCCGGCTGGTGAATCGCTGATGGTTCGGAGATTTATCAGCGGCTTCTTCCTGAATCACTACATCAATTCCACTGGTGATAATGAAGGTTTCAGCATGCCTTCTCCTGAAACATTGAGTAAGAGTTAGCCGCTAAACATATACGCATGGATCCATTGTTTTCCATCTCATGAGGTCTTCGTATTTCGTACACTATGATTAATTATATAATGCATACATGTGTGCACAAATCATTGGAATTTAGCTACCATATGTTCAATTGCAATTGTTGCGAAATCTGATGAATGTTCTTCCTGTGGACACTATTTGTTCAATTGAATATTGTGGCGAATTTTCTTTTTGCGTGCCGATTCAAAATGGGATATTTTTGTTTATTTGTTCAATTGAATATTGTGGCCAATTTTCTTTATGCGTGCCGATTCGAATTGGGATATTTTTGTTTATTTATTCAATTGAATATTGTGGCGAATTTGCTTTTTGCATACCAATTCAAAATGGGATAATTTTGTTTTAACCTGTCAATTGGTCTGCACACGGTTCAACTAAATGAGTGTGTGCGATCCACATCGGAAAGCATACGTCAATCGTAGCGGAACCGTCGGTGATACACAGCAGATTGCAAACGATTTGCAGCACTACTACAGGTGCATAGGCTCTCCGGAACCATTTGTGTTATCAAGTTATCGCACACGAGAACTCGGAGTAAACCGTGCCCAATGTAAAATACAATCCCAGTCGTAATTTTTTCAGGAAACGTGTGGGATCCCAAACAAAAAGCACACGTCACTCTAGCTGCAACCGTCGGTGATACACAACAAATCACAAATGGTCTGCAGCACTTGTATGTGTGCGAAGGGGCTCCAGAACCGTTTGTGATAGAACATTATCGCAGACGGTAAATGTTGGGAGAACGTGTGTGATGGAGTCTTGCATGGCAGACAGATTTCGCAGAAAACTCGTGTGTGATAGGGCATATATCGAACACAATTCATATGTTGGCCCGTGTGCCTTACATACTATTTCCCAAACGGTTCAATACGACACATCGTTTGGTTTCACTGCGTCATTAGAAACGTTTAATCACCAATCCTACACGTGCGAAAGAATTTAGTGTGTGTTGCATCACACACGATTACGTTTTGTAAGGCCTCTGGATCATTGCTCCATATCCCCGACGGTTTCTGGGTCGTGTGGGAAGGACCCCCTATCACCCACACTCACTTGGCGATGGTTCCAAATGTCATCGCTGAAAGGGGTTAAAAACTGTGTGTATAGCACCGACGTGTACCAGTGTCTAGGCACTTGTAGGAGTAGTTGCTATCAATTTTATTGAGTTTGGTTCACTTTTATTTTGAGTCACTAAAAATTTCAGAAATTTTTCAGAGGAAGAAAAATGTTTAGGAAAATGTACCAAGGTGGTTCTTCGAGGAAGCAAGCACCGAGGCTCGCGATACGTGAGCCGGACATTGAACCACCAAGGGAAGCTCAAGTGCAGCCTTGTAAATGGCTGTCAGATGAATTTATGGTCCATGCAGGGTTCAAGGATGAATTTGATGCCTATGTACATAATGCTGATCTTGAGGACTTCGTATCAGATAAGTGCCGACAATATTATTACCTCACCAATTCCTTTGTGCGGAGGTTTGAATTTTCATCTAAGCGCAATACTCATATTGTTATATTTGATCTTTATGATAAATCATATACCATGGACCTTGAAGATTTTAATATTGCTTGCCAAATCCCACAGTGGGGCATCTTTAGTGAACCTCACAAATCTGAATATAACGATTTCCTTGCTAGCTTCATTGTGGGAGAAACTAGAAATATCACACAAGCTACCATAGGGAGCATTCATTTTCCTGCCATACATTACTTTGCTCTCTTTATAGGTAGATGCATTAATGGTAAGAATGAGCATAGCCACATTTGAGTCCCAGATCTTAGTGTCCTCAAGAGTGAGTGTTAGGTGATAAGCGATATAATTTGGGGGCCATTGTTGCCAGGAGGTTACATCTTAATGCTAAAGATGGAGATTTAATTGGTGGGATTTATGCAACTCGTTTAGCTGATTGTCTTGGTGTATCCATAAGAGAGAATGACATTGAGTTGCCACCTACTTTTCTAGATTATAATGCTATGGTACGTTACCAGTTTCTTGAGAGGAACGACCAGTCCCTCCAGTACCGACTAACCTTTGACAGACGGCGTGCTTTCCATATTACCCTTCCTGCTCCTGCCTTCTTTAACTTTTAGGCAAATGGGAGATATTTTATAACCAGAAAGGAGGCAAACGAGTATGAGAGAACAGCAGAGGCCATTCGCCTCCAGGAAGCAACTCGTCAGGCGGTAGCTGCCGCAGCACAGTACAACCCCTAGACCAACTTAGGTCAAAAGCCTAAGCTTGGGGGAGTATGTATTTCTCACCAACATTACATTCATGTTCACACACTTATTCTAGTTGTCGGTGTTCATACTTTTTCACTGCATTATCCATGCTAGTTTATATTATTTTGAGAAACTTTGAGAAAAACAAAAAAAAATAGTTGTAGCTTCTAGCTAGTTTACTTTCCATGCTTAGAAGTAATATTAAAAAGAAAACCCAAAAAGATTTCTCGTTCTTCTTTTGCTTGTTGGGAGCTTTCCTGTGTAAATAATTTTTCTCGTTCTTGTTTTACTTCCTTCAGAAAAATAAAAACTCCAAAAATATTTCAGTGTGTTTCTTTGAAATTATTTTCTTTGGGGGTCCAGAGGAGAAGACCACGATGAAAATGATGAGTGGCTCTCATATGCATTATTGTTGATCTAACAAAGAGCCCATATTACCTTGTTTTTTCCTTTGAATAAATGTTTGCAGATTCCAGCTTAGTCCAATGCACATGCACTATTATTATTATCCACACCGTTCGGTCGTGCAGGTGAAAGGCAATAATGACGATATTTGATGAAATGATTGAGATCAGGAAAAGCTGGTATGAACTTGACCTATCTTGTTTTTGTAAATATGATTAGTTCGTCGTTCTTGATTCAGCTTATTATGAATGAACATGTTTGCAATGACAATTAGAGATTATAGTTACTCATGCCATGCTTAATTAGCTGGGAGTTTATAATGGTTTACCTTCCGTGCCAACATGCTATTAAAATGGTTGTGATGTAGTATGATAGGATGGTATTTGATACGTCTCCAACGTATCTATAATTTTTGATTGTTCCATGCTATTATATTACCCGTTTTGGATGTTTATGGGCTTTACTTTACACTTTTATATCATTTTTGGGACTAACCTACTAACCCGAGGCCCAGCCCGTATTGCTGTTTTTTTTGCCTATTTCAGTGTTTCGAAGAAAAGGAATACCAAATGGAGTCCAAACAGAATTAAACCTTCGGGAGCATGATTTTTGGAACAAACATGATCCAGAGGACTTGGAGTGCGAGTCAAGAAGCAATCGAGGAGGCCACGAGGGTGGAGGGTGCGCCCCCCTACTGGGCACGCCCCCTATCTTGTGGGCCCCTCGGGCGTCCACCGACCTACTTCTTCCTCCTATATATACCCACGTACCCCGAGAGCATCAGAGGCGACCATGAAAACTATTTCCACCATCGTAACCTTCTATATCCGCGAGATCCCATCTTGGAGCCTTCGCCGGCGCTCCGCCGGAGGGGCAATCAACCACAGAGGGCTTCAACATCAACACCATAGCCTCTCTGATGAGTTGTGAGTAGTTTACCACAGACCTTCGGGTCCATATTTATTAGCTAGATGGCTTCTCTCTCTTTGGATCTCAATACCATGTTCTCCTTGGTCTTCTTGGAGATCTATTTGATGTAACTCTTTTTTGCGGTGTGTTTGTCGAGAGTTGATGAATTATGGGTTTATGATCAAGTTTATCTATGAGAAATATTTGAACCTCCTCTGAATTCTTTTATGTGTGATTAAGTTATATTTGCAAGTATCTTTGAATTTTCAGTTTGGTTTGGCCTACTAGATTGATCTTTCTTGCAATGGGAGAAGTGCTTAGCTTTGGGTTCAATCTTGCGGTGTCCTTTCCCAGTGACAGCAGGGGCAGCAAGGCACGTATTGTATTGTTGCCATCGAGGATAAAAAGATGGGGTTTATATCATATTGCATGAGTTTATCCCTCTACATCATGTCATCTTTCTTAATGCATTACTCTGTTCTTTATGAACTTAATATTCTAGATTCATGCTGGATAGCGGTCGATGTGTGGAGTAATAGTAGTAGATGCAGGCAGGAGTCGGTCTACTTGTCACGGACGTGATGCCTATATACATGATCATGCCTAGATAATCTCATAATTATTCGCTTTTCTATCAATTGCTTGACAGTAATTTGTTCACCCACCGTAATACTTATGCTATCTTGAGAGAAGCCACTAGTGAAACCTATGGCCCCCGGGTCTATCTTTTATCATATAAGCTTTCAATTTACATTCATTTGCATCTTTACTTTTCCAATCTATATTATAAAATACCAAATATATATTTATTTTATCATATTATCTCTATCAGATCTCACTTTCGCAAGTGGCCGTGAAGGGATTGACAACCCCTTTATTGCGTTGGTTGCGAGTTCTTGTTTGTTTGTGTAGGTATGTGGGACTTTTGAGGAGCCTCCTACTGGATTGATACCTTGGTTCTCAAAAACTGAGGACAATACTTACGCTACTATAGCTGCATCACCCTTTCCTCTTCAAGGAAAACCAATGCAAGCTCAAGACGTAGCAAGAAGGATTTCTGGATCCGTTGTCTGGGAGGTCTTCTCTCAAGTCAAGGCATACCAAATACCCATCACAAACTCATCTCCCTCGCACTTACATTATTTGCCATTTTCCTCTCGTTTTCCTCTCCCCCACTTCACCCTTGCCGTTTTATTTGCCCTTTTTTCGTTCGTCTTTTCGTTTACCTTAATGTCTTACTTGGATCATTTGCTCGTTTGGTTGGAATAATTGTGTATTTATTACTAAACAAAGAAGCTAAGATCTATGCATCCTCATATGCTTGCTAATATTTTCAAGAGATCCAATTATGTTGAACCAATTGCTAGTGAGTTTTGTGCACTAGATTATCTTTATGAAGTTTTGCTTGAAATTCATGAATCTGAAAATTGTGATGAAGAACTTTATGAAGTGATTCACGATAGATCTTTGAATAAAAAGCATGATTGCAATGATTTTACTATAAGTTCTCTTGATGTCAATTGTGCTAATAATATGCAAAACCCTAAGCTTGGGGGTGCTAGTTTTGCTATGTCTACTACTTGTTGCAATGATCATGATTGGAGTGGTTCTTCTTATGATCTTGAAAATTTATTTAAGCCCCATGATGAATATGAGATTGATAATAGTGTTTGCAATAATATTGAAAGTGGGTTTGGAAGAGTGTCAACTTTAGATCCCACATATTTGGAGAATGTTCAATTTTATGGTATTTTTTATAAAAGTGGGTTTGGAGAGGTCATGACTTTAGTTAATGTTAATCCCACTATTTTGGAAGAGTGTCAACTTCACATGCATGTGGATCGTGTTCGAAATATTTTATGTGATAGTTATTTTGTTGAATTTGCTTATGATCCTACATGTAATTATTATGAGAGAGTAAAATATGGTTGTAGAAATTTTTATGTTACTAAATTACCTCTCTTCATGTTGAGATTGCATATGCTAGTTTTTGCTTGCCTTGATAATTTGTTTGCTTACAAGATGCCTATGCATAGGAAGTATGTTAGAATTAAGTGTGTTTGTCACATGGTTTATGATGCTCTCTTTGTGCTTCAATTCTTGTCTTTCATGTGAGCATCATTGAAATCTCAATGCCTAGCTAAAAAGGCTTTAAAGAAAAGCGCTTGTTGGGAGACAACCCAATATTTTTCCTTGCTGTTATTCAATAAATTTTGCATCTACCTTATGTTTAGATGTTTTTTTATGTTTTATTTAGTGTTTGTGCCAAGTAGAACCTATAGGATAACGTATGGTGATAGTTAATTTGATTCTGCTGAAAAACAGAAACTTTGCGCGCACGAAAATAATTTTAGTAATTCACAGAAACGAGATTCTGCGTTGATTCATTTTGATGTAGATCAATAGACAAATTTCCCAGGACTTCCTATTTTGGTAGGATTTTTAGAGTTCCATAAGTATTCGAGAGTTACAGATTGCTACAGACTGTTCTGTTTTTGACAGATTCTGTTTTTCGTGTGTTGTTTGATTATTTTGATGCATCTATGGCTAGTATTAAGTGGTATGAACCATAGAGAACTTGGAATACAGTAGGTTTAACAACAATATAAATAAAGAATGAGTTCATTACAGTACCTTATGTGGTGGTTTTTCTTTCTTTCACTAACAGAGCTTATGAGATTTCCTGTTGAGTTTTGTGTTGTGAAGTTTTCAAATTTTGGGTAAAGATTTGAAGGACTATGGAATAAGGAGTGGCAAGAGCCTAAGCTTGGGGATTCCCATGGCACCCCAAGATATTCAAGAATAGCCAAAAGCCTAAGCTTGGGGATGCCCCGGAAGGCATCCCCTCTTTTGTCTTCGTTTATCGGTAACTTTACTTGGAGCTATATTTTTATTCACCACATGATATGTGTTTTGCTTGGAGCGTCTTGAATGATATTAGTCTTTGCTTTTTAGTTTACCACAATCATCCTTGCTGTACACACCTTTTGGGAGAAGCCCACTTGATTAGAATTTATTAGAACACTCTATGTGCTTCACTTATATCTTTTAGAGCACGGCGGTGGCTTAATTTTGAAGAAACTGTTGATCTCTCATGCTTCACTTATATTATTTTGAGAGTCTTTTAGAACAGCATGGTATTTGCTATGGTTATAAATTTGGTCCTAGAATGATGAGCATCCAAGTTGGGTATAATAAAAACTATCTTAGAAAGTGCATTAAACACTAGAATCAATTTGGTGCGTGATAATTGTTTTGAGATATAAAGGTAGTAATGTTAGAGTCATGATAGTGGGTAATTATGAAATTGAGAAATACTTGTGTTGAAGTTGGCAAGTCCCGTAGCATGCACGTATGGTAAACGTTGTGTGACAAATTGGTTGCATGAGGTGCTCTTTTAATTGTCTTCCTTATGAGTGGAGGTCGGGATCGCGCGATAGTTAACTCATACCAACCCTTCCCCTAGGAGCATGCGTAGTAGTACTTTGCTTCGAGGGCAAGTAGACTTTTGCAATAAGTATATGAGTTCTTTATTACTTATGTGAGTCCATGGATATAGGCACACTCACCCTTCCACTTTTCTAGCCTCTATTATACCACGCAACTTTCGCCGATATCATGCACCCATTATTTACCTTCCTCAAAACAGTCACCATACCTACCTATTATGGCATTTCCATAGCCATTCCGAGATATATTGCCATGCAACTTTCCACCGTTCCGTTATTATGACACGCTCCATCATTGTCATATTGCTCTTTGCATCATCATGTAGTTGACACTATATTTGTGGCAAGGCCACCTTCACAATTTTCATACATGTCGCGCTTGATTCATTACATATCCCGGTACACCGTTGGAGGCATTCATATAGAGTCATATTTTGTTCTAAGTATTGAGTTGTAATTCTCGAGTTGTAAATTAATAAAAGTGTGATGATCTTCATTATTAGAGCATTGTCCCAAGTGAGGAAAGTATGATGAAGACTATGATTCCCCCACAAGTCGGGATGAGACTTCGGACTTTAAATTAAAAAAAAGAGGCCAAAGAGACCACCAAATAAAAAAAGAAAGGCCAAATAAAAAAATGAGATAAAAAGAGAGAAGGGACAATGCTACTGTCTCTTTTTCCACACTTGTGCTTCAAAATAGCACCATGATCTTCATGATAGAGAGTCTCTTGTGTTGTCACTTTCATATACTAGTGGGAATTTTTCATTATGGAACTTGGCTTGTATATCCCAATGATGGGCTTCCTCAAAATGCCCTAGGTCTTCGTGAGCAAGCGAGTTGGATGCACACAGACTTAGTTTCTTTTGTTGAGCTTTCATACATTTATAGCTCTAGTGCATCCGTTGCATGGCAATCCCTACTCACTCACATTGATATCTATTGATGGGCATCTCCATAGCCTGTTGATACGCCTCGTTAATGTGAGACTATCTTCTCCATTTTTGTCCTCACAACCACCACCATATACCACATATAGTGCTATGTCCATGGCTTACGCTCATGTATTGCGTAAGAGTTGAAAAGGCTAAAACGCGTTAAAAAGTATGAACAATTGCTTGGCTGAAACCGGGGTTGTGCATGATGGGAGTATTTTGTGTAATGAAAATGAAGCATGGCCTAACTATATGATTTTGTAGGGATAAGCTTACTTTGGCTATGCTATTTTGATAGGACATAATTATTTGTTAGTATGCTTTGAGTATTATTATTTTTATGTTTTATAAGCTTTTATCTTGAATCATTTGGATCTGAACCATCATGCCACAATAAATAAAATTACATTGAGAATTATGCTAGGTAGCATTCCACATCAAAAATTCTGTTTTTATCATTTACCTACTCGAGGACGAGCAGGAATTAAGCTTGGGGATGCTTGATACATCTCCAACGTATATATAATTTTTAATTGTTCCATGCTACTATATTACCCGTTTTGGATGTTTATGGGCTTTACTTTACACTTTTATATCAATTTTGGGACTAACCTACTAACCGGAGGCCCAACCCGTATTGCTATTTTTTTGCCTATTTCAGTGTTTCGAAGAAAAGGAATACCAAACGGAGTCCAAACGGAATGAAACCTTCGGGAGCGTGATTTTTGAAACAAACGTGATCCAGAGGACTTGGAGTGCAAGTCAAGAAGCAATCGAGGAGGCCATGAGGGTTGAGGGTGCCCCCCTACTGGGTGCGCCCCCTATCTCGTGGGCCCCTCGGGCGTCCACCGACCTACTTCTTCCTCCTATATATACCCACATACCCGGATAACATTAGAGGAGACCACGAAAAACTATTTCCACCACTGTAACCTTCTGTATCCGCGAGATCCCATCTTGGAGCCTTCGCCGGCGCTCCGCCGGAGGGGGAATCAACCACGGAGGGCTTCTACATCAACACCATAGCCTCTCCGATGAGTTGTGAGTAGTTTACCATAGACCTTCAGGTCCATAGTTATTAGCTAGATTGTTTCTTCTCTCTCTCTGGATCTCAATACCATGTTCTCCTTGATCTTCTTGGAGATCTATTCGATGTAACTCTTTTTTTGCAGTGTGTTTGTCGAGATCCGATGAATTGTGGGTTTATGATCAAGTTTATCTATGAGAAATATTTGAACCTCCTCTGAATTCTTTTATGTGTGATTAAGTTATCTTTGCAAGTCTCTTCGAATTATCAGTTTGGTTTGGCTTACTAGATTGATCTTTCTTGCAATGGGAGAAGTGCTTAGCTTTGGGTTCAATCTTGTGGTGTCCTTTCCCAGTGACAGCAGGGGCAGCAAGGCACGTATTGTATTGTTGCCATCGAGGATAAAAAGATGGGGTTTATATCATATTACATGAGTTTACCCCTCTACATCATGTCATCTTTCTTAATGCGTTACTCTGTTCTTTATGAACTTAATACTCTAGATGCATGATGGATAGCGGTCGATGTGTGGAGTAATAGTAGTAGATGCAGGTAGGAGTCGGTCTACTTGTCACAGATGTGATGCCTATATACATGATCATGCCTAGATAATCTCATAATTATTCGCTTTTCTATCAATTGCTCGACAGTAATTTGTTCACCCACCGTAATACTTATGCTATCTTGATAGAAGCCACTAGTGAAACCTATGGCCCCCAGGGCTATCTTTTATCATATAAGCTTTCAATTTACTTTTATTTGCATCTTTACTTTTCCAATCTATATTATAAAATACCAAATATATATTTATTTTATCATATTATCTCTATCAGATCTCACTTTCGCAAGTGGCCGTGAAGGGATTGACAACCCCTTTATTATGTTGGTTGCGAGTTCTTATTTGTTTGTGTAGGTGCGTGGGACTTTTGAGGAGCCTCCTACTGGATTGATACCTTGGTTCTCAAAAACTGATGGAAATACTTACGCTACTATTGCTGCATCACCCTTTCCTCTTCAAGGAAAACGAACGCAACCTCAAGCCGTAGCAGTATCCTCCTTTGAATGATTCGAGTGATTTGAGTGACTTGACTTGGCACAAGTTCATGCATGTAGTTGAAACAAAATCAACATAGCCTCCACGATATTTATGTTCATGGTGATTTATATCCTACTCATGCTTGCACTCAGTGTTGGTTAATCTTAATACATGTTTATGAATGTTGTCGCTCTCTAGTTGGTCGCTTCCCAGTCTCTTTCTAGCCTTCACTTGTACTAAGCGGGAATACTGCTTGTGCATCAACTTCTATAAACCCCAAAGTTGTTCCATATGAGTCCACCATACCTACCTATATGCGGTATTTACCTGCCGTTCCAAGTAAATTTGCATGTGCCAAACTCTAAACCTTCAAGTGAAATTATGTTTTGTATGCTCGAATCGCTCATGTAGCAACTAGGGTTGTCCATATTTTCCATGCTAGGTGGGATTTTCTCACGATGAGTGGACTCCGCGCATCATTCACCAGAAAATGGCTGGTTATCGGGATGCCCAGTCCCATGCTCAAATCAAATCAAAATAATTGCAAACAAAACTCCCCCAGGATTCTTGTTAGTTGGATGGCACCCGTTGTTTCAGTGGAATGTTCTTGTTGGTGGTGGGGGAGTATAAACTTTACCATTCTGTTTGGGAACCGCCTATAATGTATGTAGCATGGAAGATACCGAGATCTCTTAGTTGTTGTGTTGACAATGAAAGCATGCCACTCAAAATATTATTTATCTCTGTTTCAAAACTCGAGCTCTGGCACCTCCACAAATCCCTTCTTCCCTCTGCGAAGGGCCTATCTATTTACTTTTATGTTGGGTCACCATCCTCTTGTAAAAAGCACCAGTTAAGAGCACCACCGTCATTTGTATGCATTGTGATTAATTGATATTGAGTATGATTGTGACTGGATCTTTTTCACCATGAATTACAATGTCTAGTCAGTCCTTGATCTTTAGGGGTGCTCTGCGTTTATGTTTTGCAGTCTGAGAAAGGGCTAGCGAGATACCATTTTGTTATATCATATCATGATTGTTTTGAGAAAGTGTTGTCATCCGAGATTTATTATTATTATTCGCTAGTTGATTATGTCATTGATATGAGTAAGCGTGAGACCTAAATATTATTATGAATATGGTTAGTTCATAATATTTGTTGAAAACTTAAATGTTGGCTTTACATATTTGCAACAACAAGATCAAACAGAGTTTGAAGAAGTTTTTCTTTATCACTTTTAGTTTGTCAACTGAATTGCTTGAGGACAAGCAATGGGTTAACTTGGGGGAGTTGATACGTCTCCATCGTATCTACTTTTCCAAACTCTTTTGCCCTTGTTTTGGACTCTAATTTGCATGATTTGAATGGAATTAACCCGGACTGACGTTGTTTTCAGCAGAACTGTCATGGTGTTATTTTTGTGCAGAAATAAAAGTTCTCGAATGACCTGAAACTTCACGGAGATAACTTTTGGAATAAATAAAGAATATTGGCAAAAGAATCAGCCGAAGGGGACCCACACCCTAGCCACAAGGGTGGGGGCGTGCCCTACTGATACATATCCAATGTATCTATTATTTTTGATTGTTCCATGCTATTATATTACCTATTTTGGATGTTTAACGGGCTTTACTAAGCACTTTTATATTATTTTTTGGACTAACCTATTAACCGGAGGCCCAGCCCAAATTGTTGTTTGCTTGCCTATTTCAGTGTTTCGCATAAAAGGAATATCAAATGGAGTCCAAACGGAATGAAACCTTCGGGAGAGTTATTTTTGGAACAAACGCAATCCAGGAGACTTGGAGTGGATGTCAAGAAACAAACGAGGAAGCCACGAGCCAAGGAGGCGCGCTCCAGGGGGGTGGGCACGCCCCCACCCTCATGGGCCCCTTGTGGCTCCCCTGACCGACTTCCTTCGCCTATGTATATCCATATACCCTGAAAACATCTAGGAGCACCACAAAACCCTATCTCCACCACCGCAACCTTCTGTACCCGTGAGATCCCATCTTGGGGCCTTTTCCGCCATTCCGTCGGAGGGGGAATTGATCATGGAGGGCTTCTACATCAACACCATAGCCTCTCCAATGAAGTGTGAGTAGTTTACCATAGACCTTCGGGTCCATAGTTATTAGCTAGATGGCTTCTTCTCTCTCTTTGATTCTCAATACAAAGTTCTCCTCGATCTTCTTGGAGATCTATTCGATGTAACTCTTTTTGCGGTTTGTTTGTCGAGATCCGATGAATTGTGGGTTTATGATCGAGTTTATCTATGAGAAATATTTGAATTTCCTCTGAATTCTTTTATGTATGATTGGTTATCTTTGCAATTCTCTTTGAATTATCAGTTTGGTTTGGCTTAATAGATTGATCATTCTTGCAATGGGAGAAGTGTTTAGCTTTGGGTTCAATCTTGCGGTGTCCTTTCCCAGTGACAGCGGGGGCAGCAAGGCACATATTGTATTGTTGCCATCGAGGATAAAAAGATGGGGTTTATATCATATTGCTTGAGTTTATCCCTCTACATAACGTCATCTTGCCTAATGTGTTACTCTGTTCTTATGAACTTAATACTCTAGATGCATGTTGGATAGCGGTCAATGTGTGGAGTAATAGTAGTAGATGCAGAATCCTTTCGATCTACTTGTCGCGGACGTGATGCCTATATACATGATCATGCCTAGATATTCTCATAACTATGCAATTTTCTATCGATTTCTCGATAGTAATTTGTTCACCCACTGTAATACTTATGCTATCTTGAGAGAAGCCACTAGTGAAACCTATGGCCCCTGGGTCTATTTTCCATCATATAAGTTTCTGATCTATTTTATTTTGCAATCTTTACTTTCCAATCTATATCATAAAAATACCAAAAATATTTATCTTATTATTACATCTACCAGATCTCACTTTTGCAAGTTGTCGTGAAGGGATTGACAACCCCTTTATAAGTGGTTCCAAGGTTCTTATTTGTTTGTGTAGGTACGAGGGATTTCCGTGTAGCCTCCTACTAGATTGATACCTTGGTTCCCAAAACTGAGGGAAATACTTACGCTACTTTGCTGCATCACCCTTTCCTCTTTAAGGGAAAACCAACACAGTGCTCAAGAGGTAGCAAGAAGGATTTCTGGCGCCGTTGCCGGGGAGGTCTACGCACAAGTCAAGACATACCAAGTACCCATCACAAACTCTATCCCTCGTATTACATTATTTGCCATTTTCCTCTCGTTTTCCTCTCCCCCACTTCACCCTTGTTGTTTTATTCGCCCTCTCTTTTCCGTTCGCCTCTTTTGCGCTTACCTCTTGTGTGCTTGTGTGTTGGATTGCTTGTCACGATGGCTCAAGATAATACTAAATTGTGTGATTTCTCCAATACCAACAACAATGATTTCCTTAGCACTCTGATCATCTCTCTTAGAAACAATATTATGAATTTTAAGCAACTTGATCATGAACATGTTGCACAATCTTTGGAGAGGATGAAATTAATGATTCGCAATTGCCCTACTCATGGGTTAAATTTATGGATGATCATACAAAAAATTTATGCTGGATTGAATTTTGCTTCTAGAAATCTTTTAGATTCGGCCGCGGGAGGCACTTTTATGGAAATCACTTTAGGAGAAGCTACTAAACTCCTAGATAATATTATGGTTAATTATTCTCAATGGCACACCGAAAGATCTACTAGTAAAAAGGTTCATGCGATAGAAGAGATTAATGTTTTGAGTGGAAAGATGGATGAACTTATGAAATTGTTTGCTAATAAGAGTGCTCCTATTGATCCTAATGATATGCCTTTGTCTACTTTGATTCAGAATAATAATGAATCTATGGGTGTGAATTTTGTTGGTAGGAACAATTTTGGTAACAATGCTTATAGAGGAAACTTTAATCCTAGGCCGTTTCCTAGTGATTCCTCCAATAATTATGGTAATTCCTACAACAAATCTTATGGAAATTTTAATAAGATGCCCTCTAATTTTGAGATTAGTGTTAAAGAATTTATGATCTCTCAAAAGAATTTCAATGCTTTGCTTGAATAAAAATTGCCTAAGATTGATGAATTGGCTAGGAACGTGGATAGAATTTCTCTCGATGTTGATTCTTTGAAACTTAGATCTATTCCACCTAAGCATGATATCAATGAGTCTAAATCCATGAGAATTTCCATCGATGAGTGCAAAGAAAGAACCGCTAGGATGCATGCTAAGAAAGATTGCTTTGTAAAAGTGTGTTCTTCTAGATTTCATGATAATAGGGATGAAGATCTAAAAGTGATTGATGGGTCACCTATTAAATCTTTGTTTTGCAATATGAATCTTGATAATGATGGGACTGGAGATGAGTCAACTTTAGTTAAAAGGCGTCCCAATGATTCAGAGTTTTTAGATCTTGATGCAAAAATTGGTAAAAGTGGGATTGTAGGGGTCAAAACTTTACATAGCAATGAATCCACTATTTTGGATTTCAAGGAATTTAATTACCATAACTGTTCTTTAATAGATTGAATTTCCTTGTTGCAGTCCATGTTAAATTCTCCTCATGCTTATAGGCAAAATAAAGCTTTTACTAAACATATCGTTGATGCTTTAATGCAATCTTATGAAGAAAAACTTGAATTAGAAGTTTCTATCCCTAGAAAACTTCATGATGAGTGGGAACCTACTATTAAAATTAAAATTAAAGATCATGAGTGCTATGCTTTGTGTGATTTGGGTCTAGTGTTTCCACCATTCCAAAAACTTTGTGTGATGTGTTAGGTTTTCGTGAATTTGATGATTGCTCTTTAAACTTGCACCTTGCGGATTCCACCATTAAGAAACCTATGGGAAGGATTAATGATGTTCTTATTGTTGCAAATAGGAATTATGTGCCCGTAGATTTTATTGTTCTTGATATAGATTGCAATCTTACATGTCCTATTATTCTTGGTAGACCTTTCCTTAGAACGATTGGTGCAATTATTGATATGAAGGAAGGAAATATTAGATTCCAATTTCCATTAAGGAAAGGCATGGAACACTTTCCTAGGAAGAAAAAACAAATTACCTTATGAATCTATTATGAGAGCCACCTATGAATTGAATACCAAAGATGGCAATACCTAGATCTATTCTTGCTTTTGTGCCTAGCTAGGAGCGTTAAACGATAGCGCTTGTTGGGAGGCAACCCAAATTTATTTTTGTTCTTTACTTTTTTCTCCTGTTTAGAATTAAATAATTCATCTAGCTTCTGGTTATATGTGGTTTTATGTCTTAATTAGTGTTTGTGCCAAGTAGAACCTATAGGATCATCTTGGGTGATAGTTAATGTGATCTTGCTAAAAAAAACTTTTGCGCGCACGAGAATAATTTTAATAAATAACAGAAACGTGATTTTTAGTTGATTCTTTTTTCAGAAGATTAATAGACAAATTGCCTAGTACTTCCTATTTTGGTAGAATTTTTAAGGTCCCAGACATACTGGAAAGTAACATATTACTACAGACTGTTCTGTTTTTGACAGATTCTGTTTTTCGTGTGTTGTTTGCTTATTTTGATGAATCTATGACTAGTATCGGGGGTTATGAACAATAGAGAAGCTGGAATACAGTAGGTTTAACACCAATATAAATAAAAGAATCTCCAATAGATGGTCCAAATGTAAAAGTAACCAACTTTTGGACCGTCTAAGGCCAAAAACGCAGCTCCAACAGACGGTCCATATGTAAAAAATTTGGACCGCGGCCTCCTCGTGATGTAAAATGCAAAACCTCGCGGTGCAAATATACATCACGAGATGCATCTGGTCCAAAACCAGCCATCGCATGCGAACGCCCAACCGCCACTTCATTTCCTTTCCCGCCCGCCCGCTCGCGACCTCCCGCCCGTCCGCCGACGCCGCCGCCCCGCCGCCCCCACAACCCACCGCCTCCCCGCCGCACACCGCCCGCATCAGATCCGGCCCCGCTCCGTCGCCCGCCCACCGAGGATCCGGCCCGCCCCGTGCGTTGCCGCCCCGTCCGCCGCCGTGGCTCCGCCCGGCCCCGGCCCACCCGTCGTAGCTCCGACATGCCCCGTGCGTCGCC
The DNA here is from genome assembly GCF_002162155.2 of Triticum dicoccoides. Classification (NCBI taxonomy): domain Eukaryota; kingdom Viridiplantae; phylum Streptophyta; class Magnoliopsida; order Poales; family Poaceae; genus Triticum; species Triticum dicoccoides. The sequence continues at coordinate 750,950,282 of NC_041393.1, read as the reverse complement.
GCCTCGTCCGCCCGCTCTGTCCGCCACCACTCAGCTCCGCCCTGCCTGGCGCCGTCCGCCATCGACGAGGAGGCGATGGCAAGGCTTGCTTGGAAGCATCCGGAGTACGTCCAGGCCGAGCTGGAGCACTACTGGAAGCGTGAGGCAGAGCAGAAGAAGAAGGAGGACGAGGCCGGTCCCTCGACGGTGATCCCCATCAAGTCCTCTTCCGAGGAGGACTGGGCAGACTTCAAGGAGGAGGGGTGCGATGACCCGGAGAAGGACGAGTTCTGGGAGCAGTTCCGCAGCTCCGACGATGAGGAGTAGTTTATCTAGTAGTTTGAATAAGTAGTAGTTGAAGTTCATGTATGAAACTATGTTGAATTTGATGTTTGAACTATGTTGAATGGACTAGTAGTATGTCATTTTAAGAAATTTACATCTTCATTTTGGACCATCTATTGGAGTTGCTCTTTTGGACCATCAATTTGGACCATCTGTTGGAGTTGAGCTTTTTTCGGAGCTCCAAAACGCACTTTTTGGCGGTCCAAATTTTACATCTTCGGTTTTGGACCGCCAAATTTTGGACCATCTATTGGAGATGCTCTAAAGAATGAGTTCATTAAAGTACCTTAAAGTGGTGGTTTGCTTTCTCGCACTAACGGAGCTCATGAGATTTTTTGTTGAGTTTTGTGTTGTGAAGTTTTCAAGTTTTGGGTAAAGATTTGATGGATTATGGAATAAGGAGTGGCAAGAGCCTAAGCTTGGGGATGCCCAAGGCACCCCAAGGTAAAATTCAAGGACAACCAAAAGCCTACGCTTGGTGATGCCCCGGAAGGCATCCCCTCTTTTGTCTTCGTCTATCGGTAACTTTACTTGAGGCTATATTTTTATTCACCACATGATATGTGTTTTGCTTGGAGCGTCTTGCACTACAATAAAAAGACACATCCGTGACATTTTGGGCCGAACGAATTTTTTTTCTGTCATACATATGACACTTGTATGACGATAATTGTGACAAACCCCGGTATCATCATAGATGTGGTGGGCTCCTACTTCTATGACAAAAAATCATGACAAAAAATGGGATTTTCGTCCTGGGCGGGCCGGAGACGCAGCTGCATGACATTCTTTGGGCCATCCATGACGGAAAAAACCGTGGTAGAAGCGAGGGGGAGGAAAAATTCGGGGAGTTGCCAGTTATGGTGGGAGGTCGGGGGCCAAGCGATGCGCGTTTCTCTCGTACACGTACGCGCGTGTGTGTGAGGCGTTGGCTCTAACTGAACTCGAGCGAGGCATTGGGCTCTAACTGAACCCGAGCGATTGCACTGTAGGCTACGCGTTACTAAACCCGAGCGATCGATCGATGGCTGTTAACTGAACCCGATCGAGCGATTCCTTCGCTACTGCTGCTAACTACAGCTTATCGATTG